>NC_044016.1:10212500-10255000 GCF_900496995.4 Aquila chrysaetos chrysaetos
TATGTTGAGATAGCAGGTTGATGACATGGAAAGTGTTTAAATAACGTGTAACTTAACACTTTCTCTGTCATGAACTTCTTATTCCAACACTTTAGAGACACCAGCTGATCTCATGCTGAATATTCTATAGATGTCCCCAGGCTTAGCTCCTTTTTTGTCCTGTTCCAAATCTTTCAAATTTCACATATGTATGTCTCTGACTGTCTTAGTATTTTATGTACACTGTTTTTCCACCAAATGGATCTGCCATTCATTGTATTTGTTTAAGTTACCATATAACTTTCCATCCAGCTGTTTTTATAAATATGCATACCTTATACGAATTAAAGTGAACAACCTGGGAGCTTATTGGTTGGTTAGTTCTTATAATAAGTTGTATTTCATTCTAGACTGTTTTCTAACAGGGACAGATCATCTTAAATAATTTGCAAAAGATTTAAAGTTGCTGTGGGTTTTTTTGGGGAGTGGGGAATATTTATCCTCTTACAGTAAAAACAACAATACATCACTAAAGACTACATTGTAATATATAAAAGCAAGAGAGAATGATCTAATTGTACAGACTTCTTTAAATTCCTGACTTTTGAATCCAATATAAATGTTTCGTAATGCATGTCCTGGTTTTTCATTGCTGTTTAGTTCTGATACTGCAGATGATACTTATTTTTTGATTTTTAGATACTAGCGTGGCAAGGTCTTGGTAAATAGTGTGCACCTGGTCAACATTTATCAATAGCCAAATTGAAAGAGAAGGAAATGCTATCATAAACTGATTGAAAAGGTCACTGTGGAATTGCAAGTGTGAAATGTAGATCAGCACGAGGTACTTTGGATTTTCTGCCAATAGAGGAGGATACTGATAATGGATTTTTCCATAGTTTGACCATGCTTTAACAATGTATGCAAGAGAAATATCTGTATCAATTAGCCTTCATTTTCTAGTTCAACTGTTGATTTTTCTGACAATCTTTCACTTTGAAAGTACTTGTTAAAATACAAGAAAGAGCTTTATTGAGTCTGTTTCACCATTCTGGTCTATACAGGTATGTTTTCCAGAAGAGTATTTGTTCCCAGCAAACTGCATATGGGGATCAAATATGAATTTAGAAATCGAGGGCTCTGTCCCAATTCTGCAATGCTCAGGCAACATGTTTTCCTGCAAAGACAAGCTGCTTTGCCTCAAGTCATTCAAGTCCTGGTGCCTCCTTGGAAGAAGCCTTAAAGAGGAATTTGTTTTGCAATTGGTTAGTCCAAGGCATGAAATACTAGTATCACCAGATCACAAACAGCTTTTCTCTCTTTAAGAGGAGTTAAAGTTCTTATCATTTGATATACTTCCAATTCTCAGAGGACTTGAGGGGGAATGAAAGGTGACAGAGTCAGGCTTATTTCCCTCAAGTAGTTTCCTCATTCAGCCCTATTTACCCTCAGGCTGGTTTAGATTAAGTACAGGGTCATTTTTAATTGCATCTGGATATCTGAAATTAAGTTCTAGTACAGGAAGAATCAGGTATTACCTCTTTTCCAGAGGAGAGAGTTGGAGGAAATTCTTATCTTCCTACCTGTGTCAGATGACAGCATTAGCACAAAATGAATCCAAATCTGTAGTCCCCTGGATGTTGTGATGCATGTGAATGCAAGTTTGACATAAAGAGAATCCTTAATTAAGTGTATGTCCTGAGGGAGTTTCACAACACGAAGTTGCAGGGTTATACTCAGAACTCTTTGTTGCTTGTGAATGTAGAAATCAATGTACATTATTTTCAGTTTGAGGGGGTTGTGGGTTTTGGGGGGTGTGTGGTGATTTGGGGATTTTTTTGTTTGTTTAGTTGGGTGGTTTGGGTTGGGATTTTGTGGGTTTTTTTTCTTTTTGTAACTTCCGTTATTGACATTTCATCCAAGGTTCTTACTTTTCAGCAATGTAGTTCATCTGGTATTTTTGTAAAGGGAAAATTATTCATCTGGTAACTCTGCTTTTTTGGAGATACTGTACCAGAAAGCTTCCTTGCAGCCTAGTCATTCTCTTGGCAAACAAGAATTCTGACAGCAGAATACAGCATTTTCTGGTAAAAAGAAAAAAAAAGACAAAACCAACCCTACATCTATAAACAAGTTGAGTTTTGCATGTATACACTAGAATTTTGTTCATCTAATCTTTTTAGTTTAATATTTACTATATATAAATAAATAGAAGAAAACACAGACCATCTATTAATTTGGCTTCTATTAGAAGGTTCCTCTTATAATCTTGATTGGGCACAGTGCTTTCAGTACACTCTCCAACCAGAGTTCAAGTAGGGAATGTTAAGAATGAAGCTAGTGCATAAAAGCAATGTCTGCTGGGGGAAGACATGCCACCTGCAGATGCCAACAGAAGTGGGGAGAGGAATGCTGAAGCTCCTTAAAGTTCCTAGCATGTCTTGTGTTGAAGGCTTGAGAATGGAGAATGAAAATTCTGTGGGATGTTATCTTCAAAGATGCAGAAGGTGGTAAGTGTTTTACATTTAGATCTGATAATTTAAAAAGAACACAACAATTTTGAGAAATTACTAAAACATTTCTGAGGGACTTGTTAGGCCAATTTTCTTAGTGAATTTCTTTTAGACATGGTTGTTTGCGTAATTACCTCAAAATATAAATATCTAAGTATAGATTTGCATTTACAGTTGCTTCAACTGAATATGCAATACCTGACAATAGATAAAAGTTCAGATGTGTTTTAATATTTGTAAGAAAAATTCTTTTACAGAAATGGCGGTATAGTCATTCCATAAATGTAATCAAAGCATATGATTTATTTTCAAGACAAGCTATTTCTTCAAAAACTTGCTAATTTTTTTTTCCTATTGTTGAGTAGTTATTAAGCCTTTCTTCTCATGTAGCTGAACATGCAAGAAGCTTGTACCAAAGAAATCTGAATATTTTTTCCATAGTAGGTAAATATCAGGACAGTGTTCTTCTTGCATTTAATCACTTACCAAAAATGTTTATAATATTATGTGTTCATGTGCCAGGGACAGACCATCATCTATCTATGAAGGACAGGAAATGTCATTCCAACTTTACTCTAGTAATTTAGGATTGCGCAGTAACCCTATACACTCTGCAACCTGAATTGCCCAGTAGTGATCCTTCATTTATTTTTTTTTTTTAATACACAGGCACACTAAATTTTACTAATAAGAAAAATAATCCTTTCCTCAATAAGCTGTCCCAAGGAGAGTAGAGATCCTTGACTTTAAAAGAAGGGTAGAGTTTTCAAAAGGGATATGAATCTGAGAAATTGTGGTGATATTAATGATATTGGTAATTCACCAGTTACCTTTGTAATATATAACGAAATATTTACTCCGTTTCAGTTTGTTGTATTGCTATGATGTTGCACAGTGCCTAAGATACCTTAGTGCCTTAATGTTACTAATGCTAAGGACCCTGATGCTGCTGAGGCAGTGTTTTCCAGAGCCTCTCTGGAAGTATTTTCTGTTATAGTTCTCATGCTGTTATACTTGGATGATTTTTCTCATGGCCTTGCACTTGCAAACCCCAATTGTGTTGTTACAGAGGATCTTTGTGGGAGCAGCTATGATGCTATAAGAATTGCCTCTCCCCACCAGGTCTTTACCTCCCAAAACCTAGTACACAACAAAGTCAATAATAGTAATTTAAATGTTTGATAAGTATTATCCATTAATATATATACACAGATGTTTAGTGACCACTGAGTGTACAACACTTGCACCATGTTATCATACTCCATGCAGCACAAATAGCATCATAAATGGGAACAACCAACAGGGAGTTTGAGCAGTTCCCAATGGAAAGTATGTAGTGGCAGAGGGACAGCATGGCAAAAATCATTCCCACCATGAGCAACAGCAGTGGCGTATTTGTCATTGCCACCAGCTGCACCAGAGAGGTACCCTCCCCATTCGCAAAGTACGATGTTTTTGTGGGAGCCCTTAGCTGCTTTTCCAAGTCAGCCATTAAGGAGATTTTCATATTTCATCCCCTTCCCTCATTTCATCTGTTTATCTCCTTAGTTTTAGCTAAAGACCTCACTAATAAAACTCACTAGTCCTAAAGAAGTTTAAGGGTGAAAAAGGGAAATGCGTGACCCATTTTCAAATAGCCATGTTTAATCTGTTCACTAGAGCAAGACTTAGGGTTATTTTGGCACTGAGTAATTTGCCATTTAAAGTTTGATTTGCATGGCTAGAAAACTCAGTTTTGCATGCACTTTGGGATGATTATTGGGTAATGTTTAGTCAAGTTTCTGTAGATTCTGAACAGCTTCACGTTACACCATCTACTAGCATGATTTCCTTCAGCACCAGATATGCTTTTCTTTTCTGTTCCTTGGTACAGGTGTCTCAGAGGAAAGTAAAATCAAAGCAGTCTCTCTCTAATTTCTACATTGGACTGTTTCTTTAGTGAAGACTTTAGCATCAGGCTGTGGATAGTGTTTTAATTGATCTTCTGCATCTCTCTGTTCACATAGTTATGTTTTCGTCACGTGTACACTGATCTGTTTCTCTATTGTACTGCGTAATCTGCTTATTGTTATAAAGCAGATACGTAAGGCTGAACCCCATTTCTGTGAGGAACGTAGTATCAGTTCTTAACAGGCTGAAATTCCTAGTGACTGCCAATAACAGGATAGTCTCTGAGACCATCCCTTCTCCCTTGGAATAGTCTAGGGAATACTAGCAATCTTCTGGAGATGGCACTGGTAAACAGTATTGAGTAAAAGAGAATTTGCCAATCAGTTCTCCTATGAAAACAGTCTTTTAGTTAATGAATGTCTTCCAGAGTTTTTAACCCACGTGAAAGCTGAGGAAGCTACATTGACAGTGCTTAGGTATCTATGGTAAATCCTAAATGCGAAAAACAGTTTATGACATTGACACTAATCATTTTGTCTTCTATGATATAAATACATGACCAAAACAAAATATATATAATCTGACTAGAGGTTCTGCAGATGAAGAAATTGCATTTGGATACTTATTTGTTTGAAACCGACACATACATGCTTGTCTTTAGACACTAATGTAAAAGCCATCTGTTTTCTCAGGTAGAGAAAGCATGACGAAAACTGGGATTTGACAAGCTTTCGTGAAGTTTTTATTTGAACTGTATAAGGGGGGATCACATTAGGTTTTGACTACATAACATTCTAGTGTTACACCAGAAAGATCAAGATGCTATGATAGGTCATCCTTTTATAGGGATGATTGTGTGCAGTTGATACGGCTTTTTATGTTACTCTACAAGTTTTTGCCCTAAATAGGCTAGAGGGAGCTACTCTATAAGTACAACAAACACTCACCTGAGTGATTCTGTGGTTCTTTCAATCTACATGTGCATCATTTATGATTCCTCATGTAAGGTGACTGGAAAAGCCAAAAGAATGTCTTATGTCAAATAAAAATCCTAGATCAAGTTTAGAGCTTCATTCCTTCCAAAGTATTACAACTAAGTGTAATGGCATTTGACAGTATTGACATTTTTTTTATGAATTCTTTTGGCTAACTCAGCATTCTGAAAAAAATAAATAGTGTTCTCCCTTTGTGATTGAAAGGGTTAAATAGTACCAATTCATTACCACTCACAAAAGGATTTATTTTGTTCTCATAAATCAGTTTTATTCCACATTTTTATTATTCCCTTGGGTCAGCTGCTCCAATTGAAATCAATACAAGTGCAAGTGACACAATCAATCTGGATATTTGATTATGGATTTGAGACTCCCAGTTCTGCTCTGTGTGTTTAGCTAGTCTCCTTCTGATAGTGTCCCTGGAGAATGGAAAATTCTTATTGGCATCCATGAATTATGGGCATAGATTCAGAAACCAGATACTGTGATAATCTCCATTTATGTACTGCTGCAGCTAGAGAAAGAATGTTCTAGCCATGGAAAAACAAACTTGAAGATTTTAAAGCTAACTGTTTCTGAAATTTTTTTAGTGTGTAAAATCTCTCATGAAATAAACTTTATAAAGTTTCATCATTTGTCTATAAACCCCCTCAAACAAAATGGATTAAATCAATAATTATATGCTCTATCATCAACTTAACATCACAATTACAGCAAACATTTTTGCTATTTGATGCCTTCTGGTCATTTATAGACAATGTGATGTTTTGCCACTTGGGGTACTAAACTGTGTTGGGACGCTTTCTACTATTCATGTTGGGATAGGAACACGTGGATACTGGAAGCCTGTGTGAAATCCACATAGGCTGGTTCTATTCACAGAATGCTTTCCAGAGTTAGGTGGCCTCACCATGTTTTATGATTTCTTTAGGTTATGGACTGAGTTCTTATAGTGTGTCCCTACAACACTTAGTACAGTGTGCAGGGGGGTCCAGGACAGATGCCCTTTGGTGCTGTTGCAGCAAAGGGAGTTACAATACAGATGAATATATTTACAGCAGAGATTTAACACTATACTGAATACACTGTTTTAACCGGAAAGTCTAAATGAGACAGACTCAATTGCAAGACTCATTGGGCATTTCTCTTTATGAAGGAGTAATGAGAAAACCTAAACTGGTAATTAAAATGAAAAAAGTTTCTTCTTGACAGTCTCATCTACTATTACAGAGTTTTTAAGTTGAAAGCCTCATGGCACTGAACTGGAAGCTCAGAAGGGTAGATGAGACCACACACCAAACGTTCTTCTCTGCCTGCCATCATGACTGAGCCTAATCTTGACTGCAGTCATTAACTATCCATAGGGTCTGTGCTAACTTTCTTGTATGAGCTTCCCTGTCAAGCTGTGGGCTTTATTCATATTTCAGTCCATAGAATTAATGAGCATATGAATGCACATTCCTTTGTGTTTGTAACACTAATGATCACTTACTTCTACTGACGGGAACATGCTTTAATTGTGATGATTACCCCTGCTTTGCCTTAGGGTTCTTGAAGTATTCTGCAAATTTTCATAGAGTCATAGAACGGCTGATGTCAGAGAGCACCTCTAGAGAACATCTAGTCCAACCCCACTTCTTCAAGCAGGGCCAGTTGGAGCACATTGCCCAGGACAGCGTCCAATTGGGTTTTGACTGTCACCAAGAATGGAGACTCCACAACCTCTCTGGGCAACTTGTTCCAGTGTTTGACCAACCTCAAAGTAAAAAAGTTTTTTCTTAGGTTTAAACAGATTTACTTGTATTTTCTGTATGTACCCAATGTTTCTTGTTCTGTTGCTATATACTGCTGAGAAGTGTCTGGCTTCTTTACACCCTCACATCAGATATTTATACACATTGATAAGACCCTCCCCCCTCCAGGCCTTCTCTTCTTGAGGCTAAAGAACCTCAGTTTTCTCAAGCTCTCTTTGTGTGACAGATGCTTCAAGCCCTTAATCATCTTTACATGGACTCCACTCCAGTAAGTCCATATCTGTCTTGTACTGGGGAGCCCAGAACAAGACGAGCACTCCAGATGTGTCTCACTAGGGCTGAATAGAGAGGAAGGATCCCTTCCCTTGACCTCCTGGCAATGCCCCTCCTGATGCAGCCCATGAGGCTGTTGGCCTTCTTTGTTGCAAGGACTCGTTGCTGGCTCAAGTTCAACTTGTTGTCCACCAGGACCTCTGTCTTTTTCAAAGCAGATAAGCAGCTTTTCAGCATCAGCCCCTAGCCTGTACTGGGGGCCAGCTCAGGGTGACGGACAGAATGTTCAGCATATGCATTCTGTACATCTCAAGACAGTCTAAGATGTCTGTACCAAATTTAAGCCTGTGAAAAGTCACAGAAGGTGCTTTTGCCTGTTTCAAGGTGAGGGACACTGAGCTGTCAAAGAAACAACTTGAGTAATACAATCAGAAACTATATCTGGGTCTTTGACCTTTCAGATTTCTGGTGTATGTAGCCATAAGGGCTTCCATCTTGTTCTTTAAATATTTTATATTTTTCAGTCTTAAAACTAAAGGCTTCTTTACTTAAGAGGGAAAAAGGAAAAAGCTAGGGTTTTTCAATGCAAATAATGTGAACTGTTCATTATTTACAGGAAAATGAATATTTTTAATTCATAGTTTTTCCAGTTTGGTGTAGTGCTTTGAAATTACCCATCTTGCCTCATCCAGCAACACCCCCTAGCCCATGAGAACGATGGTTTCCTGTGATAACAGAGTCTTTAAATTATGGACTCAGTTTGACGGACTGAGACCATGATATGTCCTTAGGAACAATACGTCTGTCAGCTCAGGAGCAGAGGAACAAATAGTGGTTCAGGAGATTGAGGCGCAAAATTGGCAGTGTATTCATCTGGAAAAAAAAACAAAAACAAAACCCAAAACCAAAAAAACCCCACCAGAAAACACAAAAAAGCCCCCAACTCTTTGTTGAAAAGAGGGATGTGGCATCAAAGCATAAAAACCATTTCATAAGATCAGGATAACAATTGGGATGACAATTGGAGAACAGTTCATTATTACATTTCATAGGAAAAGAGAGTCACCAATAATGATGAGGAAAGATTTTTAGCTGGTTTTGTTGGGATAATCAAACTCATGGAAAGTCACAGTTTTTTATTCTGAATACTGCGCTAGAAAGAGTGGGAAAGGGAGAGAGAGAAAGAAGAAAAATCTTAGCTGGGAGGAAAGGAGTAGCTTGTGTGGAAGTTAATGAGGCTGAAGAATAGGCAAAACTAATGGACAAAAGAATAAGCTTACAGATGAGGAAGTGTGCATATTCACAGGATTTCCCCCAGAAAGATGTGGTGCCAAAGAGTCAGAAACCAGCACAGGGACAGAAACTGGTGGGCAATGAGGGCAAGGTACAGGGAAGGATGGGTAAAAGGAATGAAAAAGTGAGTTCTTGTTTCATTTTTATTTTGCTATTCTGACATTAACTTTTTCTATGGCCCAAGATAAGATACTTAACCTCTGTATGCTCACACACATATAAAGCAGACATAAAAATGTTTGTGCTAGTTAACTAAGTAATCTTTGTATAATTCTTTAGATCCTCGTATGAACTGTTCTGTGACCTGGATTTTTGCTACCTTTTTTCTTTGAGTAGTCTTCTACAGTGGTAACAGTTCTGCTTCTATCTGTTTCAGTATTGTGGAGCAACATGTTCTCTAATGTAAAAAAGGTTCTCAGGACCTGTATGTACATAATGGAAGCAGTGTAGATTGGTAATAATAATTCAAAGCATGACACAAAGCCTTAAACTCACTTGAAAAATACCTTTTGCCATGTAGTAGCACACAATATGTAGTATACTTTTGTGATTGAAGCCTCATGTTATCTTGAAATAGTGTTATTGAAAGAAAATAATAGCTCATTAAACATTTGTGATGATAAGACTTAAGTGTTTCAGGCTGAAGTACCTTTTAGGTGGAAATCTCTCTGAATTTCACAAGCCATGGTCCTATAATATCATTTAAGTTCAAACCAATCGGGATAAGATGAACTGTCAGCCAATTTCTAGGACACCGCAAATAGGAAGAGGTAGAAACCTGTTTTACAAAGGCGGCTCGGTTGTTGAAGTCCCTTAAGAATACAAACAGAGAAGTATAAGGAAGCTGATTTTTGACCAATATTGTCTGTATTATCACGGCTAGCTCTTGGTGATTAGGGAAAGAAAAGCACATGAGCACCCAGTAGTATTTTTCACTAGCATGGCCTCCTTGCTTTCTGAAGTCAGCAGCATAGTTGTGTCAGTTTGTTTGCAATACCGACACATTAGACTGGTTATGTTTAAACTTATTACTTTAATAATCACAAATGCAGTGGTAGTAATAGAAGTATTTGGCATTTGCCCACACATATGAAACATGATTTTTTTCTGTTTAATACATAAAAAGGAAACATCTCAATTTATTACCTTTTTTCTTAACAACATTACTTTTGATCCAGATGGAAAGAGTACCTTTAAATGTGGCAAATTCTGGGAAAAAACCCAGTTTTTAAATGAGATGAATGTGTTTAGTTTGTATTATTTCTTTTTTACATTGCAGTCTTTGTCATGAGAATGCTTTCATGTTGTACCATTTCCTGCGCTCCTTACAACCTTTGTCATATGAATAAGATATCAGAACGCTAATGACTAATATACAGTATTCTGTGTCTGCTGATACTATACTGTACTACCATGACCTTTGCAATATTATGTATTCTGATTGGCTGTCCATTTCACCTCTTCCCCACAAGTTAATAAGGCTGTAAAAAGGAGAGAACTTGAAATGGCCAGCCAGTCAAATTACAGAATATTGAAAAGGTCAGAGCAGTACAGCACACAGAAAAAAATTATGGAATATATGAGGCATTAAAATTCTTGTGACAATGATTATAACAAGAATGGAAAAGGATACCCATTTATGTTATTTCAATCTAGTGAACCCCATAGGATGATGGACCCAGGACAGCAGTAATTTACGCACCACCGACCCACAGGAGCTTTATTCACCTATTTACAGGGGTACTCAGTAACGGGAATGCACATCTGCTTGGGAGACCCCTTCAAAGTGTCCACCCAAAACCATAGTGAACCTTCAAACACAAATACTCACCACCTAGAGTGCTATGTGAAGCTTAGCACTTTTAAACAATGATTTTGAATGGAACATGTGTTTGTGTATCTTTTTAATGTAAGCATGTTTTATTACTTGACTTTGTTTCAAGTATACGTAGTTTTTAAGTACGTATATGGATAGTCTTTAGCCCTAATTTCTTCTTTTGGATAATGTTTTCCTGAAAAACTGAGATACTTTGATCTGGTATAAACCAGGAATAAACTGGGATCAGTACAGGCTTTTCTCAAATACCAGACTTGGCCAAAGAAGTTCCTCAGAACTATTGGGGGAAATACGGAGAACCTTATGAGCAGGAAGTCTAGTAAAAGAACGGAACCATCATGATGCAAATATATGGAAAGATTAAGGAGCATGGGGAAGCCTTTCATGTCTGCAAAGGGTTTGGTCTTTTTTGAGAGGTTATAGGAAGTGGTGGCTCTGAGCCCCATTCCATCTGAATTCATCTTTTGGTACAGGAGCTTGCGTGTCAAAGTGTTGAAGGACGTGGTGAGCCAGTTCTAGTTTGTTTTCTGCCTCCTTAGTTAGGTTGTTCGTGTTAGCTGTGTCTTGAAGTGATCTTGCTTGTTGGAGTTCTAGTAACTGTTCATGGCAGGAGTTACAAGGCAGAAATGTGCAGGAACGAGGAGGTATTCCAGTAGAAACCACTTGTCTGAAGTAAAACAATGTCTCTTAGGACTTCACCAGTGTCTGAGGCAGCTGCTGTTTAGGTCTGCAGCAGACTGGCTGGTAGGCTACAGTAGGACCTGTGAGCAGGTTGGAGAGAAAAACACACATGAAAAATGGAAAAAGAGAAGCCTCATCCGCTTATACTCACAAATAGTGTCCACACTGAAGCAGTCTAGGCAGGAATGGTACAGAGTGATATGACAGGGTTATCACTGTATCGCTTTCTGTCAGGCTGAACCTATGTGTCTGCATTTTCCAGCCCACTGAAAGCAAAGTTTAAGCAGTGAGAAGTGGCAAAACTGCATATTGCAAGTCATCCCCAGCAAGACCTGCATTTTAAAAATGTTCTAATATTTTACTTGCCAGTAGCAGTAAGTTGCTTGACTGGGAACTGGAACAAAACACCTTTTGTCTGTGTAAAATTCAAGTTAGGAAACTTGCAAGTACTCCTCAGCTTTTTATTAGAAGCAATGAAAAATTTTGAACTGCCATGTTGTCTATCTCATTGTAAATTTGCAAGTTCATTTTTGAGCTGAATAAAATGGTTATGTAATTACATACTTCTCCTAATTATTGAGTAATTATATACTTCTTATAATTGCCGAGTAATCACTCTGCTATAACTAGAATTTAATGTTACAACTAATTGTATAATTACTGTATATTAATGTTGTTATCCAGGCAACTTGGAATAGAGTGTTATCCTTTTAAATCCTTTTCTGTTACTTGAAACTGTATTTTTAAAAATAGAGTATAGTTAGCCACTGGAAGAAAGATTAATAGTGGAATAAAAATATCAGCAGAGGAAGTACGTGCTTTCATTCTGGGCTCAGGTGGATGAGAATAAAAATATTAACATGTTAAAACTGTACTGTAGATAGAAAAAGTTTAATTTTCTCATGAATTGGGCACATAAATTGCTGTTAGGGAGCCTACTTTTATGCTTGAGGTTTGCATTTATCTCATGTGCCTTGATCTGTCAACACTGGATTTTTAAACTTTCCTACATATTTTAGGTGAAATATTTTAAAAATGCTTCTCTCTTCACAGCCAGATGAGTCCTTAAGTGTTACATGTCACTAGGACCTTAAGAATGTGTATGTCAGTTGGCCATTTCTAATGGCTTTATTGTTGTTAATAAAACAATAGGTGCATATAACAGTCACGTGTTGTTGGGTGGGCGTTGCAAATAAGTTGCAGACTGCCCGGTGGTGCACAGAAAAACTGTGATAGATAATGGGAGAAATGTGCTTTGCTGGATTGTATCTACCCCCAAATCACACAGAGGGACAGTTCCACAAAGGTGCAGGAGGAGGGTTTGGTGTACAATTTAAGAGCTGAGATCAAGTAATGCAGATGCATTTTTTTAGTGCTGGCCGAGTAGCCTGGGTACATAAGAGTAATCTCAGACAAAATAACTTTGCTTCTGCAGAATTGCTATGTCTGTATGTGGAATGTGTAAAAAGTGGTTGTTCCTGCATGATAAGAAGCTTTGTCTCCATTGCTGTTTAGAAAATGGGGTCTCTCAGGCTAATGTAAAATTCAGTGAAATCCAAAATAAATCCATCGGGTTTCATGAAATTATTCTGCATTCACACTACTGTGGCCTGTTCGGGCAGTCTGGTGCTATGACATGGTGTTATCCAGGTAGAATTTGAGCAATGAGGAACTAGACTACAAGACAGATTTATAATAAGAGTTTTATAAAACTGTTCCCCTCCCCAAAACCTCAGAAAGTATGTTTGCCATATGTTACCAGCAGAATAAATGAAAACACCCTTTGTGCAGCTCTGTGAACATCAAAATAATTGAATGGCTTAGATGTGTACCGTAAGTGAATCACAGATTGTTTATAGGAATCCCCAAATTAGAGCAAAGTCCAGATCACTTACGGTAAAATGTAATGAGAGCATGACTGAAATGTACTGCGCATATGCACATGTTAGTGCACATGATAGAAATATGGAATATTTGAAAGACTCTTTCAGGTTTAATAATATTTCAGTGTTAACAGTTCATTTGAACCTTGCATAAAAATGAGTAAACCCAATGAGTTTCACTTAAAAACTTAATTAAAAGAGAGTTTCTAGGTTTTTAAAATTCTTTCTTATTTAGATTTTGTAGAAGACTTGGATGTGAATATTCAATCTTCTGCCTGTGACAATGCCTTAATTAATTTACGGTATTTTTAATAGTTATATTCTGTTTAATCTCATTCTCATACCTGTGTTCTGAGACTTGTGTGATTCTGCTGTTGTTTGTAATGCAAAATTTCCATCGACTTCAATGTGAGAGCTCTCCATGGAATGATGGATAGTAGTAATAATATTAATCATTTATATAGCACTTTATATGTTCAAAATATTGGATAATCTTTAAATGAGCTCATTTTTGCTCTCAGATACGTGAGTGAAATCTTCATTGAGTCAACAAAAATTGTTACTTGACATACGATTTTTATTTTTTATTTTTTTTTTTTTTTCCCCAGTCTTACTCATCAGGTATTTTGAAAAGGTTTATTTTGTTATTTTTGTAGGGTAGATAGAATATTGTCTTATCTTAAGTTTGCGATCTTAAAAGGTTTGTAAAGGACATGTAGGTTGCTGTGGTGTCCTCTGATAATTTCAACTGATAAACCGAATACTTCAAATCCTTGTATTATCTTTGAGAGGACTGCAGGCCATGCTGAAAAGCATGTGTTTCTTACTGCATATGACTAATTCTTATGTATGCAATGGAGTTAGCTTATAAACTAACTAAGTTTTTTTCTAGAGTTTTTCTAGTGAAGTGTTTTTCTAGTGAATTCAGGAAGTTTTACCAGTTTTTCATAGGCAGAATAATTAACCTTAATGTTTTGAATTTGCAGTTATTACACAACTGTTTTAGAACTTGAATAATTTCTGAAGACTGGCTTCTGTTTGGAGTATATAACAGTCAGCTTTGCAACTGCATGGTTGGTTCATTTATTTTTCAAGTTTTACAAGTACCACAAACTGTTGGCAAAAGGAGGAGAAAATGGTGAATAATACTTGTTCTTCCAAACAGGCTGGTTTTTGGTGCCAATGGTATCAATGGCAACTTTTCATTTGAGTAGAAATAAGACTTGGTTCATAAAGACAGTGAATTGTAGCAGGTGCAAGTCTAACATTTGTTCCCCCCCCCCCCCCTTTTTTTTTCATAACAGCTAATGCTAATTATTCTATTGTAAATGGTACTCGGATGTTATGCAGCAGCAACGAATCCAATGTATGGGTACCCATTAAAGGACTGATTCCATTTTCTAACTACACAGTACAAGTGAATGCTTCCAACACCCAGGGCAGCTTGATAAGTGATGCTATAACAATAGTCATGCCTCCAGGAGGTAAGTATGAAAAAGTGCTTTTTCTGTGCATGTAACAATTACACAAATACTCTGCTGAGCAAACCGGTATTTATTATTGGAACTGAGGACTGGAAGTTCAGAAGAATATGTTTGCATTAGTAGTTCTTACTAACAAAGTTCTTCTTTTCAGCTTCTAATTTGTCACATTGCTCAATTTAAGAACTAGGGAATGAAAACAGGTAGTTGCATAGATAACATGTAGGTGAGAAGTGCATTATATACTTCATTTTTTTTTCTGTGAATGGTGTTGTATTCTATCACAGACAGCTAATCTAATCTAAGAATATAGAGAAAGTCGCCTGCATTTTGTAATCTGTTTTAGAATAAAAGTTAAGTGCTGACAAAGAGCACTTACTGGATGGACTTAGATAATTTGTTTCATAATAGTGGTGTAAACCATTGGTAATATATTGAGCCAGAATCCACAAACTGGTGTAGCTGTCGGCAAGTCAATTGCCATGTGCTGATTTACAGTGAATGAGGCTCTAAGCCACTTTGGATGTTATCTTCATAAAAAATTGAAGTAAGAGAACTGACCAAATAATCTCTAAACACTCTGCATGTTTTTGGTTGTTTTGGTTTGGTTTTGTTTTTTTTTTTTTTTTTAAATGAAAGCTTAAATTTACAGCTGATGTATATGTGTTCCTTTTGCATTCTCTTTTCATGGACATTCTAGTGTATTAGCTTTTGTTGAACAAATGCCAGAGGAAAGAATGAATTTAAACCGATTTTGAATTCCAAAGTGAGAGCCCAACAAAACTTGAGAGGTGTCTAGGTGTAGCTGATGAGCAGGAATAGTGTAGAGTGACGCACATATCATTTGAAAGTAAAAAAAAGAAAAAAAAAAAGAAAATAAAACCAACCAACCAAACAATCCCATAAACCTTACAGCTCAAAAATACAATTACACTTGGAACAGTTTGCTGTTGGTTGGTTGCTGTTGGCAGATGGATTGGTTTTGGGGCCAAACCAACAGAAAGGCTTGTGAGAAGCGAATAAATAAAAGGCAGAGTTTGTACGACAGACTACTGAGCAAGAAGGAAAAGGTAGATTCCTAGCACATTTTATACTTTTCCAATCTGATTGCCAAATTAGACCTAATATTAACAAATATACATTGTCATATAATAATAAAACTGCATCTGAGTTTTACTGCTCACTTAAGACTGACCAGTAAGACACTGACATTTCTAATCCCAGTGTCACACTTCAATTTTGCATGTAGAAATTACAAAATTTGGTAGTGAAAATTTTACCAAATAAGAAGGTAAAGGATCTTTAAAGATAGGCAAGGATGTGCACAAGTTTATGACAGCCATTAAGGTACACTTTCTTTCATCATTAGATTGTTGTTGATTACAATTAGAAAACTTATAGCTTTGAAATTATCTTTTTTATGACCTTGTGGTAGTTTAAAAGCAATACCTCATTGATTAAATAGGTTTTAGTTCATGCTTCCTTTTAGTTAATGATCTGAAAACATATTATCCTGATTTACACATAAAATCATGCTGAAAAGCATGTGGCATTCACTAGGATATGTGTGTTTAAGTAGAATTAAATTAGCAGTGAGAGTTATTAAAGAAATCTTCCATACTATTGTCCAGTGGACTGTGATCTGTAGTGAAATGAATAATAAATGAAGCGCTGCATATGAGAGAAGTACTCACACACACTATATCCTCACTATATGTGTACACACATACAGACACACACGTGTATATCTAGGACAATGTATGTTTACTTTACTATGATGTTTATTATAATGACTCTCTGAATGCCATACAATTCCATTGCATGCTAAATTATGGGTATAATGGTAATTTTACACTGGGCTGTATTCAGTGCCTTCACTTACAAACACTTTCTAAATCATTAAATGAAATCTAGACGCTACTAAAATCAGAAGGGATTTTATTTTTTACTTCAGTGGCCAAGATTTCACTTTGACAGAAGTTTTGTTTGATCAAAGAGTGAAAGACGTCTCATTATATACAAAATCACAGCCTTTTAATGAGTGTTAAAATGTAGCGTTCTCTTTTCAAGGATAGCAAAAAAGCTGTTTCAGAAATTTGCATTGTGGGGAGTATTTCATGGAGCTTGATGGAAGATTGTATAAGAGGGAGAGTGGTAGAGGACAAAGGAGTATTCCATTTTGAAGTTACTGCAGATCACTGTTTTTCAATTATGATACAAATTTTCTTTCAACGTGCATTTCTTTTGTTTCATTTTTTATTTAAAATGTATTGCACATAATATAAAGCACACTAAAGATTTGGTGTTACCTGATTGAATATATCTTAATTTCTCATCAAGCTGATTTGCCATGCTTAAAGTCAATGCTTAAAAAAAAAAATCTTAGAAATAAGGAATATATTTTATCTAAGCTCTTGGCTAAAATTGCAGTGCAGGTTCAAGAGTTCTTGGAAAGATTAAAAAAATAAAAACTGAATCCAAATGTTAATCCATAAATATGAAACTTTCTTTTGACCCTTACCCTGTAGTGGTCTGGAGTTACTAATGGGGTTAGGATTTCAACTCTTAATGGGACTTGGTGCATTAGTGTTTTGTATGCATGGAATTCAGCATTCAGTTTAATAAGTGGTTGACATTGGTGATGTCCCTTAATTTGCTTAAATCTAATTGGCTCTTTTATCAGTCAAACCTGTATGGATTGGCAATTGATCAGAAAGGGTCAGCCATGACTGTGCATGTACTTAAATGCTGGAACCACCAGTTAAAGTCACTGTTGCATAATAAGAAGCTGAAACCATGAGAACAAATGATCTTCAGAGTCGGAAGGCAAAAGAAAGCGGAGAAGTTTTTCAGGATGTTCAAGTTCAGAACAAAGGCATTATGGAGTATATAAATTTTAAATACACTGCTTTTTGCCTCAAGACTTAAAGCTTTTTTTTCCAGATGAACTGAAATCTTGTCTGAAACTGTCTTTGTTACATCAAAGAACTGCACAGAAAGCTAAAAGAGATGGAAGAAGCATAAAAGGGCATAGTTTAAAATGATTAGTGACAAATTTCATACCGCAGAGGTAGAAGTAAATTTTTTTGAGTTTTATATTTTTTCCAAAAAGAATAAATTTGTTCTATTTATCTTGTCCTAAACTGCGTTGGTAGAAGTTGTAAAAAATAATCTACTAGCCAGTGCTTCACATTAATTTGAGGATGCCAGCCAGTAAAAGATCTGTAGAACAAATTGGTTTAGAATTAATTTAATTAGGTGAATGAATTGAAATGATACAACGGATGTAAAACTGCAAAAATGTGGGAGAAAATCTTCTGTATGGAGTCCTTGGTTATATATTTTTCTTCTTAATGAGTGCTATTTCTGATGTAGTGGCACATAGAGGACCCCATTAATTTAGGATTGCTTTGTAATAAGAGATGGTAAGCGAACAGAAAAGAAAGTCACAGTCACTACTGGTAATAGTTTATACTCTAGTTAAATCCATTTGTTCCCTTCCTTTGACCACAAAAGCCCTAGTATGGACGGGAATGAGAAGTCCTGTATGCAGAAAGGAAGAAGATAGATTATGTTGAAAAAATATGTGCAAAAAGAGATAGCAGAGAGAGATAGGCTGCTGATCAGATGGGTACCAGGAAGGTGGAGGCTCAATCATCACCTCCAAAGCACAGAAAAGGACTGGATCCCCAAGTATTGCAAGGGGTATGAAGCTTGTTGTGGATGATAATTGTGTATCACATTGCTGAGTTGTCTTTGTGTGGTTACAAACCATTAACTCGGTGCTGATTTACCTATAGAAAAGAGCCTGAAAGAATTGATGTATATTCCCTATGTAAAACATACAAGGGACGATACTCTAAAAAAAAAAAAAAAAAGAATTTGCCTAAGCAGTGAAGTGTCTTTTTAATCTCTTCTGTAATTTATGAAGTATGTTTTCCATTTATTTGCTTTGTCTGTGATGTGCACAACATAGGAATGTGTAGCTGTGAAAGATGTCAGATTTTGCCTTGGACTTTTAAGCACCTGCCCTTTGCTGGTCCCTTGTTTGCATATGGGATGCTGCATGCCCCTGCCTACAAGTTTGGACTAGTTCTCAGCAGCAAAAAGTGAGCCTACATACTTGTAGCTGTTGATGTTTGTTCGACATCTACAGAGGATGGTGTCCTGCAACCCGAGGATTTCAGCCACTGTTAGTTTAGGTAGCAACACCCCTGAGACTGGATATTGAACCACGTTGTAGGATCATTGATCTAATTATGCAAACAAATAAGAATCGCATCATACAACTTATATTCATATCTGAAAGCATTTGCTTATGCAAGTTGATCACTGAAGCCAACAGGCCTCCTTAGATGAATGCATATTCAGTAAACAAAGCAAACTGATGCTGTTAGGCGAGAATTACTTAGGAAGAAAACCCACACCTGAATATGCTAGAGTTTTCCCTGTGAGACAGGTTTGTTTTTCCATGATCCTCAGTACCACATTAAGAGTCACACCATAAAACTTGCTTTGACAGAATTTCCTTTACTTCAAATTTCAGATGTTTCTGAGACATTAGTTGTTTTTCTCAATTCTCTCCTTTTTTCTAGTCTTTCTTTCTTTCTTTTTTTTCTTTTTTTTTAAATTTTATTTTTCCTATAGACTTAGACTAAAATCCAACAGGATTCTTTTTGTTCTATATCTTCTGTTTCTTTTTCGCTTTTTTTCTCTTACATTCTCTTATGTCACTTCTTGTAAAGGTAGAGTAGTAAAAACAGAATTTAAAAATGGAAAAAAGTAAATGAAAGGTAGTCTAGGAAAAAAAAAGCTTCTGGCATCATTCTATTTTATTCATTGCAAAAAATTATATTTTAAAAAACTCCAAATTCTCAAACATCTGCATTATATCTCTATAACTTCAGAATAATATAATCTCTGATTTTGATGAAGAACAGGAAGTGTTTAAACAAAATTGTTGCAAACAAGTCGACAGGGGTGGGGAGTGTTAACAGAAAGTTCTTGATGAAAAATTGTGACCATATCTTTTCTAAAGGTAGTTTAAGGAGAGAGCAGGTTAGAGTAGGGAGGGGGAAGGAGCTCTCCTACATCCCTCATCAATGACCTAGCTAATTAAAGAGTGTCAGTGGCAAGCTGTGTAAATTGTCCATTCCAGTTCCTTTTGCCCAGAAAGATGATTTCATGGGGATATAAGGGTAGGATTGCAAAAGTGCTTGTGTGGAAAACTGGGAGTTGTTCTAATGAAACAATAATTCTTCTCTAACCTCTGCAGTATTGAACTGATTGTCATTTTCATTAGTTCTACTTTCTTCTTTTATTCCCCTCTCCCAGTCTGTTCAGCACATCTTTCAGTGAGCTCATACTGTGTCTATTCTTGGTTTTGGATGGGTGTTTGGGGTGGCAGGAGAAGAGAGAAGTAAGTCTCATTCCTGAAAGGTTGTGTCGTCAGACTCCGGCGATGGGAGGCACAGAGGTGCCCACTTTACTGCTCACTTTCCTAAATTGCAGCCAGTTGGGGCTCAGCCTAACTCCCCACATCATAAAGGACCACTTCAAGGTTGCTTTCAATTGAACCTTAGTGTAAGTCCCTACTCATAAAACTGGAGAGTGTCAGAAGGCAATGACACTCCAACTATGTCTTTTTTTGTTCTGATTGCCTCCTTCCCTTTGCCCCTGCACCCTGTCCTTTTGGGACTAGGCAGGTCGCCCATAGTTACAGCTATGCTGTTACCATGCTCCAGACATAAGACACCTGTATTTATCTTACGTTGCTTTCTGTCTTCTGGAGCTGCATGAAACAGGGCATGGAGATCAAAACTGCAATTTAGTTGCCTAGAAGAACATGGATGTTTTTGCTTGCTTGGGGAGTGCCAGATGAGAAAGGGAGAACTGTGCAACAGCTAGAAATAGCCAGCTGACCATCTATAAGCAGGCAATGAACCTCATTGTAGAGGTCTCATTCCAGGTCATTCCAAAACCTTAGCCTTAACATGAGGTCCAGGTGGTACTTAAGATCTCTTGGAAGAAATCTGCGGTAGAGCAGATTTCACACTGGAAAACTACAGCTTGATTGTACTTCTGAAAAACAGAAGTACATACAAAAGTGGGAAAAATGGTCTGTTGTGGAATTTAGCAGCTGATCAGTATTTAAAATGATTACCTACCATCGCATAAACGTATTCTGGACCAATTTCAATTGTACATAAAAAAGGTCTGAATTTGGATAAGTATGCATTTTTTATATAAATCTTAAGCCTATTCATGGTTGGGTTTTGGGTTTTTTTTTTTCATTCTGTGTAAATCTGAACTAGACTGGTCAGTACTCTAAAGTCAACATTCTTTATGTGATAAATTAGGTTCTTCTGATGAAGGAATTCTACAATAAAATGACATTCAAATTCCTAGTGAAAACATACAGAACACATTTGAAAAATCACACCATGAATTTTGTCTTTTAAACCATTTTCCAGATATATGCAAGTATTAGGAATTGGATCAATTTTTGTGTTACTTGACTACTGTGATTTGCACTGCTTTTCTAAAAAGCTCACTTCATTGTATTTATTTTTGACAACTTCTGCCGCTGTACTTTCCAGAATAAAATGGCATTTTCATTAGCTGTCAGCAAAGGCAAATGTCTGTAGGTTGTTTTTGGGGGTTTGGGTTTGGGTTTTTTGGTTGTTTTTGGGGGTTTTTTTTGTCATTTCATTCTGTACTTTCTGCACTTGAAGCATCTAGATTATGGAAGTTAGCCTGCTGATCATAAAGCACTTGAGTAAAGTGGCAAGGTTTTTTTTGAGCTACTTTGCACAGTTGAGGAAGCTTTGAAGTTCTTTTTGCAATGAACTCTGTAAGCCTCCAGCAAAGTTCGGTCACCCTGTTACATATTCGTCACGTTTCCATATTTAAAAAAAAAAAAAGCTTAAGGGGAGAAGAATTAAAGTCTCTTAAGATCTTGCTGAGTGTGAAATGTAGGGGGAACCAAATCACTATTCTCTTCCTCTCTTTAGCTGGGGACAAAACTAGAGATGGTCTTTCTTAAACATCATGGCCATAAAAGTGCTTTTGCTTTTTTTGCTGGTTTCCTTTATGGTTAAAGATAACTATGAACTCCTATTTGGGAGTTTTTTGCGTAGTTTGGAAATAGATCTGGAATTGAATTTAAAAGATCTTAAACTTTGTATCTGCATTAAAACACTTTGGAGAATTAAAATATTTTTCCTCCATATAGTTAGTTATTTGTTCTAGTGGTGTTTTAAGTTTGACTTTTCCTTACTTTTTCATAGTATAGTGCTCCTCATTATGTAACATCTATGCAGTTGTCTTTGGGCTAGTTGACTGAGTACCTAAGGAAAAATAAGCTTCTCTATAAAGACAGAAAGGGAGAGAAAAGGGAAGTTGAGTGAGAATCAGTCATTAGAGTCACCACTTCTCCTCTGGTGTCTCTATAATGCACTGTTGTTGTATGCTACCCTCTTTCTTACAACAAAGGTGACTATAAGAGTCTATAGCCCTTAGTGATTCCTGACATTTGACAGTTTCTCCTCACGGTGCTTTTCTTTCTGAACATTTATTTTTGTGTCTGCATGCACATGCAGATGCATACACACAAATATATATGTGATATGTTAGTGTATGCATGTTCATGCATGCATGCTGGCTTTTTGTCTTTTTTTATTTGGCTCTGTATGCAGGTCTTATTTATTCTTCTGGCAAAGAAATACTACGCTTTTAGATTAATTCCGTGTTAGTAAAATAAGAAAGAAAGGGAATTCATGTATTTTGTGTTATGGTTGGATACATCCAGTATTGAATTATATTAATTCTTACTATTTGTATATTGACGTATTTACTTTTATGATTTTTACAAATCTTTACTAATTCAGCTTTCCAGTAGACTTCTGAATGACCAAGGACTGTTATTCCCATTTTACAGATAGATAGAAAGACAGGCATGTGTTAGCAAGGGAAGGTAAAAGTTTTTTATATTCATCCTCGTGCTGAAAAGTATAATATACATGTCAAAGTTTGTCAGCCTCTCTTCTTGTCCCTCAGCTTAGACTGGGGGATTGCCTCTCCATGAAAAGTGTCACCACAGTTGAACGTAGCCACTGTGTACATAGAAAATACATGAATTCAGGTTGACTGATTTTAAATTTTAGATTATCTAAACAGCTCTAATAGAACATGTAGAAAGAAAAGAAGTTGAATGAGTGAAGAGATGGCAATATAGAAAGAAAGAATATTTCTCTTTTCTCTATTTTTAACTTCCAGCGAAGTTGTGAGTGCTCTTACATACTAAGAAGCCTGTTTGAGAGGGTTATTCATAAGAAATTGATAGTTCTGTCCAAAAAATTGAACAGAATGTTCCTGATGGTTGTAATCTGCAATAAGCAGCTGTAAATTTTCTGTGATGAAGATTTAGCCCTTTCAGTCTATGTTTTAAAAACACACAAAGGAGAGAGAAAGTTTTCCCTGCCTCTTTACTTTTTGTCAAAAGATTGAAGAAAATCTGTATTGTAGAGAATAAGTATTGCCAAGGTATTTCCTTTACCTCAACATACGGTGAATTGTATGTGCAGATTAGAATAAATGCTGTGACGTGTTTTGTGGCATACGAGGCAAAACACAGTCAGTCTGGCTTGGGTTTGAATAAAACGTGATGGTGTTACTAAGACTTTTAATCAATTAGGCTACCCAATTTTAAACAAGAAGACAGTAGCCAAGGTCTTTTCAGTAAAAATACTTGGGAACAGATCATTCATTGTTGTATGTTGACACACTTCCAACAATTTCAGTGGATTTACATGTTCTTCAGCATTATTTGAGGACATGAAGCCAAGAGTTAATTCATATAAATAGTTTATTTGTTAAAAGTGTCTAGAACAGGACATTAACTGATGAGTGGCTACTTAATAATGCTGTACAAGCATTCCTGTGTGGATGGGTCGGGTATAAAAGGTTGTAATCCTTTTACCCTATTCATCAGATAAGTCAACTTATATTTTGCACAGATTATTGCCATGTGTGAACAGGCTTGTCTAAATTGCTCTTTATTCACCTTAAATATTAAATATTTTGCTTCAGTGGATAACACCTGGATCATATTTCTGTCAATGGAAATACTATTTTTAGTGGGGGACCAATCCATAAAAACAGTTAGGGATTTTTGCCACAGTTAGGTGGAACAGAGGTGTCACCTTTCATATTCTGTCATAGTTTATCTCTGTTAGAGCACTGGCTGAAAAAACATCTGGTGTAGTCATCCTGAAGTGCCTAACATTCCCATCTCCCACTTGCCGGGCAGCATACTAATCTCTGGGTTCATAACCAAGGCAAGGCAGAATACTGCCCATCTGTCCTGTTGAAACTCTACTACCAGGGGGGGCGAAGGTCTTGTTTATTGGGGAAGAAGACAGAGCAGGTGCTGTTGTAACCCAGGGCTGAAGACACTGCTCAGGTTAGGGTGAGGCAGGGTACATGTCAGCAGCAAAGTGAGCAAGAGGGGCAGGTCTTGAGCTCTGCGCATTTGTGGATCTGGATGTATGTTGTTCATCAGTGCTGATACTCAGCATGAGCATCAGAATGTGATCCTATTGCTATTTTCTAATACAGCTTAATTTATTGATACTGCAGCTGTTGAACTAGACTGTAACATGAAGTGACAGCCATAGCATTGCAGCTGGCAATTTTGAGAAGTGATAAAAATTCTTGTTTACTCTGTAAATGTGATAGTTCAGATTTGTCAGCCTCAGCCTCATGTGTTACATAAGAGAATAATATACAGTGTTCTGTTGTTATTTTCCGAATTATAATAGTTTTATTTTCAGAACTAAATTTTTGATTCTGCTCTTTGCCATTGTGCAGATTACCCCCCTGAGATTTTTGCATGTTGATACAATGGCAGGATTTGGTTATATAGGAAAAAACACTCCCTACTGTTAATGATGACAGATACAATTAAATTAATTCTCTGCCATTTCCTTTGATGTACACAGTTTTTCTCCATTAATATTGATAGACTTTAGAGTCACAAGCGCATGTTGCGAGAGAAGCAAACCCCTGAATGTTGTATTTTGCTCTTTGTGGAGCTGACTATATCACTTTATGTCTAAATGTAAGGAAAGCTGCTGACAGTTTTGATATATTAAATTATAACTGAGAACTAATTCAAGGATCAAAGATGCTCTTTGGGAGACATCACTTTACTGGTAGGAAAAATCATTACCTTTTTTCCCAGTCTCATATATTTGTACTGTATGTCTTGGAAATATCATTCCCTACAGTTTCTGAATCTTGATGTTTAATTTAACACAAAGGTCTTTGAGCAGCACAATGGGAGGGGGGCTTCTGCTAGTAAAACCTCATAGAAGGAGATTGAAATGTACATGTTTTTTCTCATTTATCAAAGAAGTGCAAAAATCTAAACTGACATTTTATATCAAATGAATTATGAACTGTGTACTTTGTACCTAAGGGAACAACAACTAAATTAGACTTTTGTTAAAAAGAGAGAGAGGAAAAAATAGGCTTTTAATAAAATATACAGTCATTTTTGGTATTTTGTCTGAACCTGACGTATGCTGTACTTTGCACAAGAAAACTAGAAAGCATAGGCTATTTCAAAGGCTATATGCTTTGAATGCCTTAGAGTGAATTGAGAAGCAGGTTAAGATAACACACAAACCAGAGTTTCTACTTAATAAGTATTGTTGCTTTGATATTTTTGTTTTCAGCCTTGTCCAACTCAAGTGAACAGGAAAAGATAATATGCTTTTTAATAGTTTGAAGATTGGAGCAAAGTAGTAAATGGTATTTTTTTTTTTTTTTTTAAACTTCCACTTGTGAGAATATGGTTGCTACTGAAAAAGACTTCTAGGCAGCAAAATTTTAGAAGATGCTTGATTGAACTATAAGAGGTAAATTTTCAAAGAATTATATACTCAGTATTTTAAGGGCATGACTTCCACTGTCTTTAGGTGAACACCACTTCTTGCAAGCAAAGAGGAGACTCCCACTGTACATGTAAAGCTAGAGTTTGTAAAGTTTAGGAGATTTTGTACATTCCCAATTTATGAATTTCCTTCATGACTTTCAGCAGGAATATATTTATTTCTGTGCACTGACATAGAAGACACTTTGATACTGTTGTGATAAGCACCTACACCTTAGAGAAAATGGGAAATGAGAAGATAAAATTCCATGGTTTCTTTGACAGCATATTCCCTAGTGCACTGCTATGGTGCTTTTTGATATATGAACAAAATATCCAAGAACTAGTTGCTTTTCTCATATGTCATATACACATATTGCATAAAGATATATTTCGGAAGATTAGGTAAGTTAGAATATATGAAAGCTTTTGGAAACTCTGCAAGCTCCTTGCAGAAAACAGTGGTGTATGAACAGCGATTGTGGGAATATAATACCATGAACATATCACAAAATCTGAAACACGAGACCAGCTATGTTTGTAGCTTTAGTATTGTTTTATATGACTGCCATCAGGAGACCAGAACCAAAACCAAAGCTGTAATGAGATGTATTAATGATGGCATGTCCTCCACTGAGCTATCCAAATGTACTCACACCCAAGGAGGCAGTGTCTTGGTCTTTGCAGCCTTGCAACTCCCAGTAATGATAAAGTCATCTGGTCCTTTAATATGTGGGTCTGCTGTGAAGAATGGTTCATCTATTGGTATAAACAATGGGTATTTTTAATTAAAAGTATGGTGATTGTTTTTCCTCATTTATAACTAAGATTTTACTTTTATTATTCAACAATACAGTATTTTCTTTTTCTAAATGTTCTCTCTCTTTATAAATTGTAGTGCTATATAGTATTTGTTTCAAAACAACATGTAAATGTCACTGGAAATGTGGCCGTGTAAATGCACATTTTTCTGTTATAGAAAGGGAAGGAGAAGAGGTGGCAGCTTGAGGGGGTGCAGTGGTTTGGCAGAGCCACAACAGGGAGCTGGTCCCCTCCAGGCATGTCAGAGAGTCAGATTTTATGCTTGTGCTGTCTGTGGAGGAGATGAGAGGGATGGGGACAACAACTGTAGGTGGGAAGAGTCACTTCCTTCTTTCTCAACACCTGTCGCCCATTTTCGCTATAAAAAGACACTGACAATGAGACAAGGGGGTTTTTTGATTACCACATATGGCATAAAGTAGTTAATTAGCAGCTGCAAACCAAATCCAGCTCTGTGTTGCCTGGATTACTAGGAGCAGAAACTTTGAGGAAACCTCTTTTCCTCCTCTTTCTGCAAATAAGGAAAGAATTTGAGGAGGAAAATGTCTGTTATGGATTCAGTTGTTTCATGGCCAAAAGGTAGTCCAGTAACATGGATCTCGCAGATACCCATAGGACATTCAAGATATAATAAGACCACACCACGCACTGTGTGTAGTGGCTCCCTAACACCAGCTAATCTCTCATCTTGTCAGCTCTGTTTTCTATTTATGGACACTCTCAAGCTTGGATTCCATCAGAAATAGTAGTATTTCACACCATCCTCTATGTACTGCAGAGAAATTTCTGGATTAAAAATAATTACAAGTAATCTTATTGCAGATCTAATTTACTTGCAAACCTGCATTGTTCTTCAGTCTATACATTTAGGGATATATAAACTGATGCTTCTGTCAAAATGCACATCAACTGGTAACGCTTTAGTTTTCTGCCAGCAGGGTAGGCTGTTCTGTGAGTAACAGACCACTGGCACATTCATACTGCAGGAGTGCATGTAATTTGAACCAGGAGACTTCTTATTTAACAAGAGTTTTCATATCTTTTCTAATATCTCACTTTCTTTAGCATTCAGTTAGGTTGCTATATTTTCCTAGTTTCTTTTGCCACATTGAGTGGGCATATAGCAACAATCATTTGCAGAAACCACTTGTTCAAGTAGAATGCTGCTTTCTGGTTTTGAATATCCTGTTATCCTTTTGCTTTCAGTCATAGAATAAAACAATATTAAAAATTAATTTTCAACAACTTATGCTTCAGACTGAGGCATATGCTTCTTGTAACATCACCACCTCTGTGCCTTTTCCTTTTTCTTTGTTCCTTCTTTATCTTCTATGATGTTAGAGTCCCCTTCATTGAATTATTAGGCTGAAAAAGAGCTCATCGGGAAATCATGTCGTGTGTCTTTCCTCAAAACCGTAAGTTGTCTTATTTCTGGTAAAAGTTGTTTACTCTGATGGAGATTTGAAATCTTTCTTGCAGCAGTTTAATCCCATTACTGTATGTCCTGTTTCCCAGGACACAGATTTTCTTTGTCATTGCAAAACTTCTGTGAAGTCGAAGATTCGTTTATGTCTGTTCCTTTGCTCTTCTATTATTCTTTAAGCTACATAGGTTTAAACTTCCTTCCCTGGTCTTTTCCCAACCATCATTGATATAATTTGCTTTTTTGTTGCTTTCAGGAAGCCCCTATTTCCAGAGCTATCTAAGAACTGTTTAGTTTCAAACATGAAGTAAAAACCTTGAAAGCCAGCCTGCAGTTCTTTGAAATTGTACCATCAGCATTAAGAAAGAAACTTCAATTTAGCCAAGTGTCTACTCACCAGCAGTCTACGAGACTCTCACCAGAAATGTTTCCATCAATGTGGAAGCTAGCTTACCTGCCTCTGGTCATAGCTCTCAGCCTGCAGATATCAGTTGTAGGGGAAGCTGCAAGATTTTGAAGATGACGTCAAATTCTTTCCCGTTCTTCCTTTCAAACAACAAAAAAACCCCAACCAAAAAGTCCTGAAATTAATCTCTGACTGCTTCATGCAGGAAGCTGAAGTTATTGCATGAAGATAGAGGGTCTTGTTCCCTCTGCTCTTGCCACATCTGTTCCCCTAAGTAAAAAGGCAGATCTGGTAGTTTCTCAAAGCTACTTCATAGAGATACTTCGTTTTCCAGTAACCAGAGTCACAATTAACCCACAGGAGCTGTTTCTTTAATTGTGGGTTTTGCCTGATTTTGTAATAGCAATCCTTATGTTTTTTCCTCATAGTATTTTTTTAAAAAATTAATTTTGTGATATGACAGTTATTGGCTAGGCATCCTTTTAAACAGTCTGATGAATAATTAGTTTTACTGGGCAGTTATAAATTCCATCCAATGTCTTTATTACAGGTATTAAAATCATTAATCATTCAGCTAATTGCTTATTGGCATTCTTTTGTAGCTTTTAGAGTTTAGCAAAGTTCTTGCTGAGTAACATGGATAAACTTCTATCTAGCATGAGGAAGGAAGGCAAGTTACTTCTTGTATCAAGGTAAAGGTGACAAATCTGTAAGACATTTTTATAGTGTTGACCTCAGTAAAATATAACACTTAGGAAAGAGGCATCTCTTACACATATTTTTATTTGAGACCCATATCTGGATTGCAGATGTTGAGGTTGTACATGAAGAAAAGTTATTAAAAGGAGGGGGAGGTCTGATTTTGTTTTTCACTAGAGCAGTATTAATGAGGAGTAAGTAAGCCTGCTCTGGGATTACAAAAGACAATTGTCTTAAACTTGAGGTTTGCAGGTCATGGAGTAAAGCTGGAGTTGATTTTCAGGACCCTACTAAAATTGTACTCTGCGGCTTGGAATACCAAATAGTGCAATCAGAGGAAAATGTGCAGTTAGACCTTACACACTCAATCCAGATAAAGCTAAATTTTAGATTTTTCAGACTTCTTATTTTCATCTTTCTGAGTGATATTGTGCCTTACAAGTACAAGTAACCTTAAAGATTAATGCTAAAAGTGAAAAGATTTACAAAGCCACCCCTTTTCAAATGAAATTACTATTATAGCAGAGAAGATGTATAAAACAGGATAGATCGTGAAGAGAGAACAAGATATTTCTGTGCCCTGTTTATGTTATACTTCTGAAAAGAAAATTTCACTAACGTGAGGTGTGAACAGGTTTGGATTTACTGGGAAGTTTATGGAGGCTTTAAGCTACTCCTTTATGTCTCTTTACTGGCTTGTTCCCATAGCACAGCTTCTTTTCTTCCCAAGCCCCATGTGCCAGAGTGGGACAAGCAAGAAGGGCGACCATGGACCTTTCCCATTGTATGTTCCAAAGTGCATGGAAGTGTGTTGAATAAGGGGTGCATTGTCCCTGGTATTTGTATTACTAGATGGAGATCTGTCTGTAACTGGAAACACATACCAGTGAAATTATAAAATTAAGACGACAATCCAAGAATACTGTATGCATTCTGTAGGCATTGAGTAGGTGGAAAACAAAATGGTTGAAGATATATATTAAATGAAAAATCAAGAACAACCACATATATTCTCTATACACTGAGTAGGAAAGATAACTGGGAAAAGAGGGTTAAAAACCAAACCAGAGTAAACTTCAATGAACCTGTGAAGATAAGAAACAAAAAAAAAGCAATCTTCTGCTTTGCTGACAGATAAAGGTTTATAACTAGCATGCCCTTCTAGTGATGACATCGTGGCCCAGCATTGTGGCCCGTCTTTCGGTTAAATGAAACAAAACCACGTGACCATGTTGAGAATTATGGAGAGTGCAATGACTGGAATTATTTGGACTGAGCAAACAACTAGATAACAGGCATACCTGGGAAAATCAGAAGAAACAAATGTCAACGTGCAGAACATATTGCCATAAAAAGTGCTGTAATGAGATGATCTCAGTATGGGCACCTAAAATAGAAAATGAAACAGGAGTATCTAAACAACTACTGCAATGAAATAAAGAAATGGAGTTTGTGAATTGAACCTGGAAAAGAGTAAGAGTAGGCATGACTGAGCAAGACATTCATCTAAAGGCAGTCTGACTGAAACTTTTCCTTGCTGTTATGGCACAAACTGTAGAGAGCCTATCTTCCTCCTCTGTAGTTAAATACCTGCAGTTATCATTTGCATCCATGTGCATGAAAAATATTTTGATAAGATACAAATGCATTGCCTGTGCTAAATATTTTACATATGAAGATGTGGCAAATAATAGACTTACATTCACATAGCTCCAAACTCTTCTAGCTGCCTATCTGCAGATATTATGGATACAGCAGGGGCAATATATCTGATCACTGTTAAAAGTGGTGTGTCAGTTCACTTCAAAGTTGGTGTGAGTTTACACCCATTTGATAGATATCCAATCAAGCTCTACTGACTTATCTTCCTCTTATTAAAGATTAATAGTGCAGACATTTTTATAACTAAATAATAAATTATTGTCCTAATGGCAGTTCACTTTTAATAGTCCCACTCAAAGTCTTCTACTTCCAGAAAATTTAAATTTCAGATATGTCCTTATGATAAATATAATGAATACCTCTCAGAAAAGTAGGCTTTCAACATGGAGTAAAAATCTAAGCACAATCATTTAACACAATGCTTGCTGTCCTAAAAGAAACACATACTTACAAAGCTGACTACTACTGCATATGTTGTTTAAGATAAGGAAATTGAGGCAAGAAGTTGAAGTGCTTTTCAAAGACTGTTTAGCACATTAGGGGCCGAGCAGGGATCAGATCTTTCTTGATTCATCTGCATGTACCTGAGTATCTGGAATACAATATATCATTGTCAGCTTGAAACAGTCTTCAGTTTTTATTATTTTGCAGGGCTGCTTATTAATTCTTTGATATGAATTGACATCTGATTAAATATTTTATTCTGCCTTTGTAGTCTCTTCATATACAAAGCGTGACTTTCTGCCCTGCTAAGTGAGGATTTACTCGGCTAGATGTTGATTCAGTAGGTTGCAAGTGGAGTGGTTGCCCCCTGAGGGTCATATTAAAGCTTGAGGGGAGCTTTTTGAGCAACATTGCATCTTAAAGACGATATATCAAGCTGATAGATACATGGGTCTTCTGTTGAGAAATTCACAGTAGAATTATTGCTGGTTGCCAGTTATTACTTGGGTAGTAAGGAGTCTCTTGGGAATATGGATTGGATAAAAAGGGTTAAGCTGAGGGAAATGTTACACTGAAGACCTTGGTGATGAGGAGTGTTTGAAACAGTCAAAGTATGGTTTGTGTACAATTTAGAATTACCATTTTTGGGGGGAAGTGCTCCATAGTTTTAATGATCAAAGCGTGATTTGTTTAATAGAGCACCTTTCTCATTATGACTAAGCAGAGACTTGACAATTTCTTTGTTGTACCCTCCTGCCCCCCTGCCCCATTCCTCTGGAAGCGCAGAGCTGAGGACACTTGCTAGTGCATAGCTGAGGACATTCTCTGCAAGCTACTGGAAGTCTTTCAGACTAAATAAATTTGCTGTATATTCTAACATGTTGGTTTGAAAGTAGTGGGCTTGGCTTGTTCTACAGGTCAGTCGACTTTGACAGAAGAGATTTGTCCAAATTTTCTACTCTTCCCTATGCTGTGCTTTTGTTGGTAGAAGAGATTTTAACATTTAGCTGAGATTACCTACGCCATTAAAATAACATCCGCACTGTGAATTGTTATTGACATTTAGACAGCTACATCTTTGTTTTTTGATGAACATTCCTGTATCGCTATAATAACCACCACTATACATACATAAAGCTTAATCGGAGCTTTTACTTTGTAGATCTCAGAGAGCTTTACAAAGAAGGATAAGTATTATTATCTCCATTTAACAGATTGAGAAATGAAAGACAAAGGTGAAGTGATGTGTCCTGACAGAACTGGAAATAAATTTAACGCTTTTGCCTCCTCAGTGAGTTGCTCACACAGTCTCCTCAATAACAGTGTGAACTTTGGCTTCCTGGCCAAATTACAGCTCAGCTAATTAGATTCATTTTTAGATGTAGAATTTCTGTGTGCACTTAAACAACTGGTGCATTTTAAGCTACAGACAGTCAGTTTTAAATAAGGTTGTATCCTGCTTTGAAGGGATATTGAGTCTTTCTGTTAGTGTCAGCTTGTGAAAACACTTTAACACCCTCTAATTTAAGTTTTTACATTAATTGCGCCATCTTTCTCATGCTGGCTGAATTTGGCTGAATTTGCCTGCTAACAACTTCAAGAATCACTTTATAAAGGGATGCCAAAATAATTCCTGATTATCTGCGAGTACTGTACTTTACATCCATAAGATTTAAACCCCCTTATTGCACAACTTCAACATTAGTTATGTTGCTGCGATACAGAAGAATGTTAAGTGAGGTAAATATATGTTCTCCATTTTACTCTAAGAGGGAAATTTAATTCGCATACAGAGGCATTTGGTGTGCAGATGCTTGTTTTTGATGGCTCAGCTGGAGGGATGTTGGGGGCTGTTCAAGTTAAATCAGCCATCTTCTTCCCTCTGAGTTGAGGTGCTCACAAACTCTTGATTGGCCTTGAAGGTGTTGGCAAGGGATTTGCAGACCATGAATTACCTTAGTCTCAGACATCTCCTGGATTTGGAAACAGGAAGATTTCAAGTTTACTTGGGATTTACTGGAGCCTTATTGCCTACATCTAGATAACAGCAGCAGGAGGGAGTATCCAAAGGCAGCCAGGCTGGCTCAAGCCCCAAAATTTTACGTTGTCTTTTTCATGGTAACAGAGGACAGAAAGGGAGGGAGGGAAGCTGGACATCCTGTTCCACTTCATCTTGTCCTGAAAAAAAAATAGGAGGGTTGCAGGGCTGGGTTGCAGGCCAATTCTCAGAAGTAAAATACCTGATAATAACTCAGGTAGCCCAGCAGCCAGCTTTTAGTAAAAATTTCTTATGAGAACTGGTAGAACTTGAACTAAAGGGAAAGGGAACCAGTCTGTAGATTGGAGCAAGACATGTCTTGTGCCTTTCTATGTAATACAATTTGGAGCTGGACCTGAAGAATTTTGAAGTTTCCCAGTCATAAGTATCTATAATCAGAGTAAAAGTGTCAGACGCTAGTTCATGTATCTCTGTATGTATACGTCAGTAAAAATAAAAACTACTGTATATCACCGATGACTTTTTTTTTTGGAGCCAATGCCATCCTTTCATGTGTTTCACGGAGAGAATGATTCAGACACTGTATCACAAAGTCTGTTTCTTTCCTCTTAGTAACCACCTCATATACAGGGGGTAAATGAAAATCATAAAGCTTACGGTAAAATACTGTTCGCTCATCTTACAACTTATGCCTTGAGGCTTACAACTACACCTTAAGTTGCAGATCTGTGAGACTGTTTTTTCCAATAGAGACAAGGAAGAAAATAACAGCAACAAAAATTTTCTGTTGGAAAGACCAAAGAAAGAAGCAAATGGTAACTACTGGACCGTGAAAAGCAAAACTATTATACAAGAGTTTAAATGACAAAGGCAGTAACTTTCCAGTGTTTTAACTCTCTGGAAAAGAGCTACAGAGCTATGGCTACAGACATGCATTATATATAAAAGTTCCAGATGTGTTTATATGCAGAAAGTTTCTTCAACAGATTGTTTTCTTCTTAAAGTAAAAACAAAGCCATAAACTCATGGGTGCAAATTGGCATAGTTCTTTTTACTGCATGCAGTGAAATTTGCAGCAGTTAAAGGTCATTGGTGATATCATTACTGACACATTTTGATCTACAGTTCCTGGACTTCATAAAAAATAATTTCATTAACAAAACACTGGACTAGAGACTGAGACTTCCGTGAATTTATTTTGATTTCTACTTAAAGATGTTTTTCCCCTTAAAATTTCTGCTGTTTTCTTTTAAAATTATTATTAATTTATAAGGGTGAGAAGTTATCGGAATGATAAAAGTCTGATCGATTTTACTCTTGCTGGGTAATATTTCTGTGAGCATTTCTTTAACTTCTTAGGGTGGCAGAGCTGGGCACAAGGAGAAGTAGATAATATTTGAACAGGTGGTAGAGAATATGTTCCTTCTGAATTACTTTTGGTGTTTGGAGGTTTGCTTTTAGCAAAATGATTCTCACGTAACTGTATTGGAAAGAAGAAAATGAAGAAATAGCATTGTTCAGTAGTGAAAATGTTAAACTAAATGGACCATGTTAACATTGCTGTTGATCCCGAGGAACAGTTTTTCCAGTATATGGAGCATTTTGTTTCCACCCGGCATATGTTCTCCGTGGTTTTCTCTGCTCTAATTCATCCATGTTTTTCGACAGCTCCAGATGGCGTGATGCCTCCAAGGCTTTCATCTGCCACTCCGACCAGTCTTCAGGTTGTCTGGTCTACACCAGTTCGCAACAACGCCCCAGGCGCGCCCAGCTACCGACTCCAGATGCGGCGGAGGCATTCTGCTGGTGACATTTTAGAGTATGCAGACCATAGCAAGGCCACCATCAACTGCTGAGCAAGAAAAGTCCCACTATCTTGAACATGGCTCACCTTTAGGGTGGCTGTTTTTGTTACAAGACATGCAATGTTTTAGTCTTTCTTTAGGTGCTGGGATGTTTAATGATGTAACTCATGCTGCTTTTCTTTGCAGTTTGCTTTCCAGCCCTACTGCTTCCTTACAACACAGCGTCAGAGATCTTCAGCCGTACACTGAGTATGAGATGAGAGTGGTTGCCTCCAATGGTTACGGCAATGCTTATAGCAACTGGACTTCAATGTCTACAGCAGAGGACAGTAAGCAGTCTGATCTTGTTTAACTCCCTTTAGCAGAAAATATAAATAACAGTTCAGCTGCCATTGCACATAATTTCTTTTGGTTATCTAGCTTTCTCAGTTAAATAGCAATAATGTATTTTCTTCCTGAATATTAACTTGCAATAACTCCTAAGGGATCGAGTAGCTGTTGTCTTAGATTTTCATAAAACATTAATATTTAAATATATGTTTTGTGAAGTAGTATCTTATTTCTTTATACAATATCCCTCTATGCATGCGTGTTCATATATGGTTACTTTAAGATACACTGGTAAATACAGCTTTGTAAGTGGTATACCTTTATATTCGAAGACTTGATTCTGATTTCAGTCATATCAGAGAAAATAAGTTGAAGTTAAGAGTATATGACAGTTGTCTTATCTCTGTGTTGAGAACACCTAAGCTGTACCATAGCTGAACAGAACTTTTAATTCCCAGTGATCTTTGTTAATTCAAAGTGGTGATCTACTGGTCTGAAATTGAGTTTGTCATTGCCAGTCCCATCATGTTCCTCATTAATAGTTCTATGTTCTGCTGACTCACTCCACATAATTTGTTCAACAGTCCCTTGATTTAACAAACAGGTATCAGCATATAGGTACAGCCATTTAGTTGGCAGGGTAGGATTTTGCACCTGATACAATAAGTAAGCAGAAACATCTGACAGAACTTGAGCTTGTTGTACATAATACATATACAAAATACATAATTTCCAGATTTTTTAAAGAAACTGAGCTATTAGTTTTCTCTTACAATGTAGTAGGATATGTAATAGCACAATTTTTGGAAAAATCTGTTGTTTTCAAACATATTCTTTGCTTTTTTTTTTCTTTTTTTAAATCAGTAATGGATGATTCTATTGTACCAAATTTTGGAGAAATTAAGTATTTTCTAAAGAGATTTTTCATGTTAGATCTTGTTTCATAAGAAAGTAAGTCATTCTGAGCAGGAAAATGCATGGGGTGGGGTGGTGTTTCATTACTGGTTTTATTACTATGTTGCTTTCTCTGCCTTCACACCAAAGTGCCTTGTGGTCTTGCTCTATTTTACACTGATGAGAGATCTGCATTTCAGATCATAAATTTAACATGATGCTCATATGCAATTGTTGTAGCAAATATTCAGTTCTGGTGGCTCAACTTCATCTTAGGCCCTTCTCTAAATGGATAGCTGTCTATCTCCAGAAAATACTCAGAAAACATGTGTTCCCACAACTGTAAAACATTTTTCTTTGAAGCTGAGCAAATAATTAATGACAGAAATTTATCTGATAAATCTATTTAAGCTCCAAAGGTATAAATGCTTCTATGAACATTACCTATAAGTAATTACCTAATAAAAGTAAGTTCTGAACTTTGTCTTTACATACCAGAGATGTTACCAACCTGTGAAAATCTTCGTTGAGATTCAATTCCTTTATTGTAATTGTTTCTTACCAAAAGTGGATACAATATTATTAAACTTGTCTACATTCATGGTCTAGCTGCAATCAGTCTCCTATGACTATTTCATTCAAATTGTAATGATTATTTAGCTCTGGTCAGATTAGATAGGAGGAGCACAGAAGTGCATTTAAAAGGCATGGCTTGTTAGTATATGTAAAAATTATTTTTTGTGCAAAGTAGTAGGTGTAGAATTTGAAAATTCTCTTTTTGGGAGTTAGGGATAGGGCAGAAGGCTTACACAGAACATGCATTCCTATATAGCCTTCTTGAACATCTGTGTAGAAGTTACCTACTGTATAGTACTTCAATGGTCTTTGTGCACTAGCATGGAATGCTACCCTCTGCAAAACCTGGCTGCAAAAATGCCTTAAGTTAGCAGGGAAGGTAGATGTTGCCAAAGGAAACTTAAGAACAAGAAAAGAAAAACATAATGCCCCTGCCAGTGTTTATGCAATTAAAATATTTTGAGATTAACAAATAACTCGCCTCTTCAGCTATGATGCTGCATCTTGTTCTTTAGCTTAAAACATCTTCTGTAGTTCAGTTATAAACTCCATGTCTCCAAGGGGAAAATTATTTTCCTTAAAATGTCCTCTTCCATTTGCATTGATACTGCTAAAGAATACATGCTGATGTGTCCCCAGTATCCAACAACCCTTGTCATTCACAACCACCACCCCCCCCCCCCCCCACTCCCCAACTTTCAGTGGTGACAAAGGACTCTGGTTTTGGTGTCATTGTGGAGGGCTGCCATCTGTGAAAGGGTATTCAACTCAATTGCTTAAGACTGAATGATTGTCATTGGGTATAAGCAGTATTTCTGTCAAGGTTTCAATATGTTTCTTATAAAACTGCCTATACTGACAGCTTGTTGCAGAAGTACACTTAATTCCTGGCCCTGCTAACCAATACACTTTGACTTTTTAAAGTACAATTTGACAGTAGAAATTTCCCATATCTCTTACTCTGTTGAAATATATGTGTGTACAGGTTTTTACTGAATTTTATGCAGTGAATATACATCCTTTTTTGTTTCACCAAAGCATAAAATAACTGTAGGAATAAAATATATGCATGTGTGTGTGTGTTCATGTGCACATACACCTGATAGCAATAGATGTAAATCAACACATCCGCTTTTAAAGTCAATAGAGTTCTACTAATGCAAGCTGATGATTTCACAATATATCTGCATATTATATTTTATTTATGATAAATATTTATTAAACTAGGAGGATATTAGGAATTATTAAGGAAAAATTAGCAAATGCTGCCATAAAAATCTGTTGTATCCGATAATAAAATGTCTTAATATACAGATTAGTAGGTTTGGCTTATTTTTTAATGCAAGAAAAAATGCTGTAAATAATTTTCAAATACTTCCATTTACTTTAAGTGCGGCAGTAGTAACTGATTCTATGCATTTTTTAAAGTCTAACCTGCCCGTGCCAGATAACAATAATGTACATATCCTATGAATATTTTAAAACCTGCTAAACGTGTTAATAAAAGATGTTTGTTGCAGTGATCTTGGTCAGTATAGCATCAGACTATTTACTGCCAGACAAATAGAAACAGTTGATGAAGTTCCTGGATTAGATCTTGCTTTCAGTAACTTGAATGTACATTTAAGATAACTCTCTTGCAATCAGTGTAATCACCACTGAACTGAGAGGTCAGTAGGTACCATTGAACTGAGAGCAGAATTTCATGCATTGCATTCAGAAATAAAATGAAATGTTCTAGATATAAAAAAAGAAGATATCAGTTAAGTTTTCCCTTTTGTTATGGCAAGTCTTTGAGCTATCTGAGAAGGAAGCTGTAAAGGAGTTGGTTACAGTTGCCCAAAGCTGTCCCAATGGCAGCCGCTGCATTCTTATGGTGTAGCTTTATGATTTGCAAACTTATATTGGCTGGCAGCAATCCACACAGTGTAATCTTTGATCAGAGGGATAGTTCCCAAATGAGAAAGGTGCTTTTTCTACTGCTTGAGAAAATCCCTCTTGATTTGGACAAGTTTTAAGCTAGCAAATTTGCTACTTTAGAGAAAAGCTGCCTGTTCCCTTCTTCTCTTTTGAATGTCCCAGAAACTATCTGCAGTCCAATGGGCTGCGTACAGCAGGGCATCGCAGTCACCAGCACGTTGGCTACATTTCAGTCCCATGGGTCAGTGTATGGTTCCAGTACGGAGAGCTCTTACTGAAGCCCTTTTATAAGGGCCTGGCTTGCACTAGTTGAGAGAGAAGGTTTTGTTGCCTATCAGGCAGTCCAATTTTTTATTTTTGAGTTCTTACATAAGTGACTGAAAGTCCATCTCTTTTATGTATAAAGAAGTTACAGGCCTGTCCAGTGTTTATTCACAGTAAGTAATGTCAAAAGTACACAATAGTCACTTGAGATCACTACATACTGAAGTTGCTAGAGAAAAAAAAAGCAATTAAAAAAAAAAGCAATTAAAAAAAAAAAAGAGAGGTCCTGCAATGTATCAGCTGAGCTATTTCTTGACAAAACAGGGAAGCATTATTCCTATCGTATAGAGTGCTATGGTGTGCTCCTCTGGCATGCTTACCACAGAGCTTTTGTTCAAGGATGAGAAGGCCTATTCTCTTAAAGCTTCCTAATGTAGACAATAGAGAGAGGCAATGCAGGACAAGAGATTAGATGATGCAGTTCTCAGCTTTCGGAAGAGCTTGCTTTCTCTGCTGTTTATATTCATTGTCTGAGAAGACAAGTCTCCTACTTTAGCAATGTAAGTTATGTCCATATAATTTAGGCATATAAACTAATCCATAGTTGATGTGAATGTGGTCACCTGTTCTCGAGAAAGATAAATGGAAACTGGAGCAAGAGAAGAAAAAACCTGGTGAGGTGATAAAGAGAAAAGGAAGTCATGTGAAATACATGACAGGGTGAATAGCAAAAGGATAGAAGAACAAATTAAGCTGAAGTAGTATCGTGGCAGATATGATACGATGATTGTATGATAAATAGTACAAACTGCCTGTGCATGCCTATAGATTAGGAATTAGAAGAATTTTCTTACTGGTAGGCTGAGGTTCTGGAACCAATGTGTATTTGGAGCAGTAGAGGGCAAAACGTCTGAATACTCTGAAGGCGGCTCTTAATACATATTTGAAGGGGTTCATATGGACTGCATGTCATTGCATGAACAGCTTAATGACTTTTGAGTTCTGTGATCTGATGTGATAAAAGATTCCTGTGGTCCCTTGTGCCCAGAGCTACACAATTTGGATATTCTGCTGGATACAGTCGGTAGTATATGAAAGACACCGCATTTTGTTAATATGTGTAATTTCATTGTCTGTGTTCCTGAAAAGAGTAAAAAAAGATTCAAGAATAAAAGGCTCAGAATTTCTATTCTGCTTAGTGAGAGAGTTTCCCAGCAAATCAGGTATTTCTCATTAGCTTTAAAGGGCAGTAGTCCAGGTACATGTCAGAGTGTATTAATGAAAGTATAGGTTCCCCCAAAATACCTCCATGAGAGTATAGCTCATTGCTCCTCCAGTCTGTACAATAAGTAAACAAATGTGTGGTTCTAGCTAGGGAATTAAAAAAGATTAATGACAATTTTGTGCCTTCATTTTAAGTCAAGTCTGAACTTTTGAAGCAGATGAGCAAAATAGCCTCCCATAAAAGATAATTTCATTTGCCAAAATGAAACTACCTTCTAGTATTAATACTGTAATGAAATGGTTTGAAATATGAACTAAGAATCTTAAGCAAAAAGATGCCCACTGTTCCCATGTTCAGTAGTTACTTCTATAAACAATTACATCCATGTAAAAAGCTTTATGATTTTATTTTCATCATTGTCAGGCTGAGCTGTGTAGCTGTCATACTTTGCAGTCTTCCCTCCAGTGACAACCACATTGACAACATGTTATACTCCACATTGATTTTACAGTTAAGGAGCTGATTGTGATATATAGGGATTTTAAGAATTCAGCTGAGAGGCTGACTTTTGCCTTTTATCATTCCATTAAAATTTTATAACCATCTTTTTCATGTCATTTCATCCATGAATTCTTACTTTAGAAAGTGATAGCTACTGCTGTGAGCATAACTTTTCTCATGTTCAGAGCTTTTTATTGTATTAGCAAACTATCCCAATTATAGTTAATACTCATGTTTTACATAATTGTGGTGACCCTTTCAACCAAGCAGTATCATGCTAGTTGATTTGTATATAGAATTAGATGATTCTGCTTGCCATTTAAAAAGAAGCTACACCGAATGAGTGTTGGGGACCAGGATTTAATGCTTTCCCATCCAGTGGGGCCAATTAAGCATCTCTCAAACGTCTTGTTTGAACTCAGAGAGTCTTAAAAGTCTCTCTTTTAAAAGGGCAGTAGGGAATGTGTGGGTAGGTATGCTATCTACCAAAATATGCTTTTTTGAGGGGAGGGGTAAGGACTAGGGGGACCCAAAGTTTAGGTTTGACAGCTCCTCCCATACATTACAGATTGTCCTTAAGGAATATGTCTAAACTCTGGGGGGGTTGAAGCACAGGTTCAACTAATTACCATGAATGTTTCACCTGTAATGCCAGCAACTTATTGAGTAGGAATAAAAAGGCTTATCTGTTCCCTCACAACAAACTGCTTGATTGTTGTGGGGTTTTTTTTGTTTTGTTTTGTTTTGCTCCGCTCCTGCAGAAGCTCACAGTATGATAGCTTATTTATGAGGTATAATTAGATAAAATGCAAGTTTGTAGCTCAGTGGTAAATATTATATCTTACAACTCCCCTCCCCCATTAAACTAGAATTTGCAGCAACTTATTTTTAAGGTCTTCAGTTCGAAAGCAAATTTTCCTCTTTCCCCTTCACCCCAGCAAAATTTTCGGTTTACAGAATATACGTCTAATTCAGGTTTACACCTCCACCTCTCCATCTTTCTGTGAAGTCTAAATAATGGACCAAATTTTTTTCCAGCTTATGACCTAATTGATTTTGCCCAAGAGTACATGCAAATAGAATTTAATTGCTCTTTACAACAGATCATCTTTTATACTTGTAAATTCAGAGATCTAAATTAATCCTAGGGTGCACAGGCATTAAATATAGAACTCCATCCTTATTATCACTGTGAGTAGAACAGGATATGTGATATGGATGAGTTTTATGGAGTAGCTTTGTGATGCATCATATAATGAAAGAAAAAACACTGTTACTTTTTCAAATTTAAAAGAAAAAAAGCAAAACAACTTTCTATCCCAATTTTACATCACTGTTTCCACGGACATCAGTGGAATAATCCTGATTTACCTCTCTCTGTATGTAAGAGGAGAATTGGGACTTCTGACTGCTTCAGCTGTTTTTCTAAAATATAGGAGACACTCATTGTGCGGGATTTATTTGTTTTCTAGGTTTCCTTTTTTCCCCTCTCTTTCTCTTTTCACTTAAAAATTATCAGGAATTATTTAACTTGTTGTGAAGTAAATTATTCTTCCTATAGAGATAACGTTCCTTGTGGTTTGGACAGCACACCGTTTCACTAGGAATTAAATGATGGTGGTGTTGACTACTGTGGAATTCAGCATATGCTATGTCCTGTGTCCTGGAGTCTTAGCACACCCACAATCACTAATAAATTCTAAATTTTCAACCCTTAGCTTTTGAAACTTAGCCCCCCCCCCAAAATCCCCAAACCTAAAGCTATTTTAAACAATTACTAGGTCCAAGTATATCTTTTTTTAAGATTTCAATAAAATGTAATGTTCACAGAAAAATCTCATAAATGTCAAAATTGCTATGGGCAGAATAGGGAGGAATATAGTATTTTCTTGATCTGCTGTAGCAATTTATAGATTTCAGGATGTGGTTTATAAGAATGCTAAATGTTCTGGAATTACAGCTGTTACTGATCAGTGATTGAGCCAGATTTGTGTTATTGCACCATGTTCTTGCTT
>NC_044016.1:11000000-11015000 GCF_900496995.4 Aquila chrysaetos chrysaetos
CAGACAGAGTGGACTTAAATGGATAAACGCAGATGCTTTACGAAGGCCACACAGAGATACTAGATAAAAAGGCAAGAAGTCAGAGAGTTGGCTTTCCTTTCCCCTCTGTGGGGGGTTGGGACTTGGTTACGTGGAACCTCCATGATAGAAAGAAAAGTCACCTGCTCTCAGACACAGTCTTACAAAGCAAGAAGCCTGTGTCTTAGGTGCCCACATGACTTCCTATTTTTCTCTCTTGCCAGCTGATCCATTAATATTGCATGCAATAAATGTGGAGTTTAAGTCCCTCTCCTTGAGCACAAGGGGCAGCTCCTCAGCAGTGTAAATTTTCACCGCGCCATTGGTTTCAACAGAGAGTTTACGTTCCTGGCAGACGGTCTACCTCTGGTTGTGCTGGGCTGGGGCAGAGATTTTCCTCAGGAGCACTTTTTTCCCACTCATACTCCAAGTGAGCAGTTCACTCTGATGCCTGTGGGATAAGGTACACACCACCCTACGTAAGGGTGCCCAGTTTAGGCTGGCATGTCGGTTCTCATAGGCAAACAGTGAAGATTTATTGGACTAATGTGTCTAATGGTAGTATAGCTGCAGAAAGCTGTAGCAAAATTGTCAAATCATTAGTGGCTGTGATTTCTTGTAAAATTTCAGCAATAGGTAACAGCAACCTCATTTTAGTCAATTACCAAAATTTGGGTGAATGTTAGGAGTAATGCAAGTGCTTCTTGGAGTAGATTTTTAAGCACTCCTCAGAGATTGGATCGAAAGCCTCCAAACCACGCTCAAGGCAACCATAAAGCTATTCACCTTGTCTGGGGGGACAGAGGGAGAGGACTAGACATTAATTTTCAGTACGGGGTCCCATGTTTAGAAGTACCAAGACCAACGCAACCGTTCTAATATTGTAACAGCGTCAGACAACTGCTTGGCTGTAGTGCACAAATCTGAAGATCCTTCAGACAGGGACAGCTGGGCTAAGCTCAAAACCTTTTCTCATACGATGTCTAATCTGCGTTAAACTTCAGCTCCATTTATACGATTAGGCTGGCCAGAGTGTACCTACAGACTTTGCCTGTGGTATTGTGCTGGAGTCTGATAGTGTGTTGTATTACTAATGTTCCAAGAGTAAACACACTTGTAGGAAACAGCTATAGTTCAAGGCTGCACTTTAAAAAAATAAATGTTTCATCAGTCTTAGCAAAGGAACAAACGGCAATAACACTCTGTATCATATTTTACAAAGCTTCAAAAGAACAATGTCCCGTTGAGTGAAATTCAGTAGCATTCTGTAAACATTAATTTAAGGAAATCAATAGGCTCTGTGAGCTAAAGCCATATTGCAAGATAAACTGGCTGGAGTGCTACTTTGTCAAACAGATTTTAGTTTTCTCGGCTAGATAAAGACGGTTTCAAAATGGGGTAACGTGTTGCAACCAAGGTTTTAAAACTATGTGGCCTTCAAACAGTCTGCTTGTTCCTACTACAAAGCTGGATAAACATACTTTAAAAATGATAAGATTGGGCCAGGATTGATTTTACTTTCAAATTTTATATAAAGTAGAATTCTTGGTGACTGTATGTTTGGATTTTTTTGATCCTAATTATGAGCAGAAATAAACAAGTGCAGCACAGACAGCTCAAGATGTCAGGCTGCCAGGAGAGGTTAAATTATTTGGAGGCAGCTTTTCTTTTTTTCTTTTTTTTTTTTTTCCTTCTTCCAATTGCAGGACTTTATGGATTTAAAAAATCTTTATTCATGTTGACCTGGTGGGCAACAAGTCGCCTTGCCAAATAGGAAAGCCAAAATCTCTAGTGGACTTAGGATCAGAGGTCTTCAGCTGGTGAAGGCTGCTCATGTTGCAGAGCGCAAGGTCGTGGTAATGGGAGGTAAACAGGTTGGAAGGGGTGAGAGGGGGAAGGCCAGATCACTCTTCTAGTTGGATGATCTAGACAGTGGCTATAGAGAGGGACTCCGTGGGGAGCCTGTTAACCCAAGAATAAGGCATAAACAGCATCTATTAGGCAAGTGATGGAGAACCTCTCCAGGATGATGAGTGAGCCCGCTATCTGGGGAGCAGTCTCACCATGGGTAGCTCCAGGTCAGACTGCTTTAATATGTATGCACAGCAGTCCGCACCAGGACAGGTACAGCAGCAGCAGAAGAGATTCAGGGGAAATATTTCTGCTGAGAAAACCTCATACAAAGCATGAACCAAATGTGCACAGGCAGCCCCCACCCCCAAAGTCAGAGTAAGGTGAGCTTTTGGGGGTACGATGCAACCTTCTTAGAGGAGATGCTTGAGAAACTCCACGTGCATCATCCACACATAGCCCTGAGCCCCTTCCTCACATGAGGAAGACTCAAGCCTGTGGGCTTTTGGCGCAAGCTGGCACCTAACTAAATGTGCATTCCCATATCTGCAGCCTGTCATGTAGGAAACTTACTGAGGACAAGCCCTTCCCGGTCCCTCCTACCCATAAGACACAGCATCAGAGTAATGCTGGGGTCAAGCCAGCAGTAACGCAGTGAGGCATCGCACTACTTCTGAGGCCACTTCTCTGTGGACTTGTGGGGAGGCTGGTGACACTGGGACCAGCTCCTTCATTGCGTGCAACCCACGGAGCCAGGGACCCCCCTACTTTAACGAAGAGCTGCAAGGCAGCCCACCTATCCACCTGGCCCTCTGCAGACTAGGGGCTTGCACAATTAGCAGTGGCAGGCAGAGATCTGCCGCCGTTTCCAGGATAACACTGCCCTGAGCAGGACTGCCCTACTGTCGGTTTTTCTGCGCTCGCAAGGGCAGCGTCTGCAATAGCTTGCTGGTGTCCTGGCTCCTACCACGTTTATCCAGACCATCACTTCCCCTCACGCACATACTCTTTTCCCTGAGCGCAGTGAGCTGCTGCGTGGGACCATCTTAGTGCTGCGAGTTGGTGTGGCAGCATATCAAGCAGGAGGCTTTGGCTTCTACACAGGAATTGGAGGCAGGTTTTGGAGTAAGTTGCTACACTTTTTGGCGCGAAAGCCACGGCAGCATATGGCCCAATGTTCTCAGTTTAAGTCTGACACTTAACATTATTTAACAGTTTCTGTGTTAGGTGCTTTATAAGGTAAAGGAAATTAACAATTTTCAGCTAATTAGATCACTCAATTGGCTGAACATCCTGGACACCTCTTAGAAAAAAACAGGTTGGCTCAGGCGATGGAAAGGCTAATGCCTCTTCCATTATCGCTTATGAGGAGAGGGAAATAGTTGGAAAGGATGCTTTTATTTTAAAAACACAAATGAAAAATACCTCAACTATTGGACACTCCAGTAAACACACTTTTCTCCCAACCACCACCTTTGTAAAGAGCAGGGTGTCAGTTTGCCCACCGCTACATGTGTCCCAATCCCCCTGGCTACAGCAGCAGCTCTCTGGTGCCACCACAGTCTGCATTTATTGCCTTCAAGTTTCCTCTCACGACTCCTGCTGTACAAATCTGTTAAGAAACGGAGTTTTTGGAAAGAGAAAAAGATGGACAAGAAATTGGGTGGCCATTCACAACAGTCTGCTCTCCCACTGTGGCACACAAAGAGAAGCCCACTGTCTTGGGACAGCGCTAATAACACAGCGCTGAGCCTGGCTTTTGGGAAGGGAAAAGCATTAGCCCGAGTCTGGCTCAAAAGAGAAAAATTAGGAAAACAACAGAGGTTTCCTATTGCATTTACTATTATGCTGTAGCTTTTTTACTCTTTGTAAAAAGCTGGAAAACACATGCCCCTCAAATGATTTAAGAATGTATTTTAAAAGTGTTTGTTTGAAATGAACCTGAGATCCCTTATCCCTTGAGTGGAGTTTGGGGCACTAATAATCTACTGCTGGCTTACTGTTATCTCTTCCGCCAAGCTCACAAAGAGGAGAGAGAATGGGCATGGCTCTTACAAGGAAAAAACTGACAGTGGGGCTGCTGAGATGTCTGATAATATCAGGGAAGTGAAAGTGGTAGTGCAGTGAAAATGGATACTGCATGATACATTAGATTTAATCACTTGCATTTCAATTAAGCTTTTCCACAAATAAAGATTGGGAAGTACTCTGCAGAGTCCCTGCGCGGCTGGAGCGCCAAGCACGGTTGGTGCTATGTGCCCTGGCTGGACGCACACAACAGTGCTTCTGCAGCTCGCTCAGGCTGAAACCCCCCCTTCTGCCTCCTGGGGTCCTCCCTGTTAGGACCCATCTTCCCATTTTGCAGTACGCGAGAGGCATCCCGCACACGTCAGCACCCCCGGAGGATCTCTGTCCTGGGACTGCTGTGCCTGTGGTTCAGGGGATGAGCCTATCCATCACGGAGACACAGCTACTCTCTTGTGCAAACACAACAGCCTTAACATGCTAGTTTTTAAGCGCAAAAGTTGGTAAGACTTGCAAATAGAGTGGGCTAAACCAAAATAAAAATACTTTCCATTTATGATTTATTTAGACTTTTTGCACCTTGGAATTCAGTTCTCCCCTTTCCCCATCCTCAAAAATCATCGATATCGTTTTAATGGGGAGATGATTATCAAATTTCCTTTTCTGCCTTACTGATGAATTAGAACTGCATGAGATGTAGAGGTTTCTAATGGAAACTCTGATTGCCCTTAACTTACTGCATTGCCAATGGCACTGCTGCAGAATGGAAAAATCACTAAGGCTCCTATGGCTTATGATAGTTGGGGGTTTAGTATGTGTTGGGAAATGTAAGAAAGAATCACAGGACGGGTTACTGTCACACCCCAGAAGCTGTCTCGAAACACCAGTTTCATTCGAAACTGAAGGAGAAATAACACTCACGCACACAAGAATAGTCTAACTTTAACTCAGTCCCATCGCGGTGAAATCCAATCTGCTACAAGAGGCTGCCTACAATGCCAAGCAGCATATTACATACCCTGCTGCCAAATTCTGGCAGGTACCATGTACAGGCGCCCACAAAAAACCTGTCCAGAAAAGTGAGTACAGGGATGACCACCCAATTCTGGCTCTGCTGCGGGAACAGCAGAGAGGTTATTGCATACTCTCCTGGACACATCAGCCAGATGGGAATATGATGTGTTACTCAGAAGGACCAGGAGACACAGCCTGGACTGTGATGAGCAGGTACGTCTCTCAACAGCAGTAAGTCCTCTGCTTTCATAGTGTATTTCCATGCATAAAAGAGCTGGGCAGGCAGAAGCTGCTGGTTAGACCTTGGATATAGAGGAAAACTGGTTCATAATGCCTGTAGTGTGCAGGGATTTTTTTACACTCAGCAGAATTTGGCCCTGTGGATGAACCATTAACGCTGCAGTAGAAGTGATAATTAAAGGCTTATATATCTAGAATACATCCTATATATATAAAAATGCCGTAACAGTTAGTAAACATCTGTAATGGGTGTTGCTTGCTCTTGCACGCTCTTCCCATCTCTGCATTGCAGTCACCTTTGTCTTCTGTGTCTGGCCCTGAAAAGCTCCAACTGTGCCCTCTCCCTCCTCATTTTACATGTGTTGAGGTGGGGGGAGTGAGGAGGGAAGTAGAGGAGAGGGATGGGAAGCAGGTGGTGTTTAATCAGTCTGGCAGGGAAATAGGCAGTCACTGGGGTCCTTTTGGGGGTGTCAGGAAGGTGGTAAGCATGCCCTCTGGCAGCAGGGTACCTCCTTTCCTCTTTCCCATGGCAGAGGGTAAGGGCAGGAAATTGTGCATGGTTATGGGTGAGGGGTGTTGCAAATGAAGCTGGCTCCACCGGCCCAGGCTCCCCCCCCGATTAACTCTGACGAACCTCCTCCCAACATAACCACGCTTTTATGGGCATCTGGAGCCCATCGTGATGGGATAAACTGCTCTATCTATTCCACCCTGAGCCATGCGGCTGGCCAAACTGGGCTACAAACATCCCGTTACAAGCTTCAGTGCAGGACCTGCCAGGGACCGGTGAGCCTCGCAAGCTTGTGAGGTCAGAAGATGAAGTCTTACATCCTAATGGACTGAGCTCCCTCTCGTTTGACTCCTCTTTATCCCTTGCAGAAGGAAATGGTGCGACTCCAGACGGCGCTGGGTTAGATAACCTCGAGGCTGGGCCTCATCTGATGGAGCCAGCCCTCTCCGCAATTGCATGAGATAAGCCACTTCGGCTTCCCCCTGAACACTGATACTCGGCAGTTAAAGGGCTTTTATTTGCAATGTTGATTTCCCCCCTCTCCTCTAAAAACTTTCTGTAGTTGTAGGCTACTGCTTTAAATGCATTTCTGTGTCTACGCCACCATTCTCCCCTAAGTCCCAATCAAAGCAGCAGCCTTCCTGCTTAGCAACAGAGATCATGCCACCCTGGTCTGCCGCACTGTGCAAAGCCTCTCCATTAACTACAGAAACAAGTTCAAGGCCACATCTTTGAGCACTCTGGACCACCACCTGGACTCAGCTTCTTCTGACAGCACATTTCCACTAAAGCCTTGCAACTGCCCCCCCCCGCAGAGGGCAGTTCACGAGTCCCTCCGGTGGCACACAAAACAAAGCAGAGCCTGGCTACGTACCTTCCCCCTCTGCAGATAAGAAAGATGAACCTTGCCCCTTCCAGATCTACGGGGAGAAATCTCCAATACGTTGATTACCTTCAGCCAGCCCTTCTGGCTGTCCCTCTCTCTCTCGCCCACCTACACTCGCACGTCAGGAAGACGCCAGACTCTTTCTCTGCACTGTGAAATTCAGCTATACTCTATTGGAGGTGATGGGCTCTGTGTAACTACACAAACGATCCAGTACTCTGAAGACTCCCTCCCTCTTGGACTGAACAGTATTTCTTAACTTCACTTCTTGTGTCATTAATGTTACTTCAGTAGGATACTGAACCGTGGCTACTTCACCTCCTAGGTTCTCTCTTTCTCATGCAGGTGAAGGACATACAGTCCTCATGGACCCCTGCAATATTCTGCTGTTACTTCCTCACAGCCTCAGTATTTTTCCCTTACAGTTTTAAGTATCTTTGAAAACAGCATCCCCATTGTGCTCCACACCAATGCTGGAAGGTCTCTCCGCAAGCAAATCTGCGCTGCCACTGCTCTTTCAGCCCAGGGCTACCTGCTTTAAGAAAGGGCAGGACCCCAGAAAGCTGGCCCAGAAACCAGCGTGGGTCACAATGCTGCTAAACCTCTCCCACAGTTTCCAAGAGTTATGACAGTTTGCTAATTCACATTATGAGAGCCTGACTCTCGTCCATTTTAAAACATGTTGAAGATATCAAGCAAACAGTGTTCTGCGTGAAGGTGACCTATTCAAAGTCCTATAGAATGGGCAATCCTATCTGTAAGACTTCTGTTAAAGTCAGTCACACAGCCCTGACCCCGCACTGTGAGACGGTATCGGCTGGGACCTCCTCTTTTGGCAAGCGTGCCTTACAAAAATAAAAACAACGCTCCCCTCCACCCCACATCCATAAACATGATGGCTCTGTGACTCCAAATCCAGGTCTGCATTTAATTTTTAGTTTTAAAATAAACAAATGAAACTTTTTTCCAATTAACATTTAACATATATTCACACACTTGACTATAGTAACCCAACAAAAGACAGCTTTTCAGCTGGCACAGATTAATTAGCTGCAATGATTGCTGGAGCTGATTTACACCAGAAACTGAGAATCCAGCCCAGAATTTAGTTCAGCGTCATGGAGAAAAAGCAGGGGGTGGGTGGGATGTGGAGGAAAAAACCTTACAAAGCTAGTAAGCTAACCCACTATTTCACATCTCTCTGGTACAACATTTATATAGACCAGCTTAGATAAAGTTTAGAAGATCAGACATTTTCCTCAATTTTCACAGTACAAAATGTTCTGTGTCCTTTTAATGTGACACATTAAAACAGGATATAGGAAATTTCAGCTGATCAGGTCTCGTGAACACCCTCCTCCTTCACTAGACAGTGCTGCTTCTCCAAAAGTTCTGAGTGAGAAATTTAGCCATGTCATCTAAAAGAAATTAAGAAAGTCTGGAAGAAACATGTGCAACTTGCATGTTATCCATTACCACAACTAGGATTTATTAAATGGTAAGAGAAATCACTGGTTTCTTTTCCTTTTCTTTTTTTTCCTCTTTTTTTTTGCAGACGCCAAGTTTTAAAATTGAACTGCCTAGCCTAACAAACTCTTTCTATATGCAGGATGAATGAAAAAGCATGTCAGCTTGTGAGGGATAAGACTTTACACGAGTGAGGGACAACATGGGTTAAAATTCACCTTGCTTCTCACTTCTCATCTACGAAGGGTTTTTGGAGAACGACGGACATCTGGAAATCAGTTTTACATAGAAAAATAGAAAACAGGGAAGAACTAGGAAGATGAATAAAGGCTCATCACAGACACAAAAGACCAGAGCAGAAAGAAGCTTGGATTTGGGTATTCTTGTCTGGCAAGGAGGCAGGCAGTAAGGCTAATGAAGCATTTGCGATATGGGACGTATGCCAGCGTAACAAAGAAGATGTGCATCAGCTCTGCAGATGTGCCAAAGCCCCCAGAGCAAAATAATGACATAATCACCATCAGTGTCACAGACCAGACTGTACACAAGGTGACATGGGAGAGAATAAATAAGAGTCTTTAGAGGCCTGTAGTACACACACGGGAAGGAATAGCCATTCCTCACAACTGCCACAAGAGAGTGGTGAGATGTTGGGTATAATGTGTGCAGCTAGCAAAAGAAATCTTGAATTGTGCAAGGCTAACACACTATAAATTGGTGCTTTTCTCGATCTCCAGTTGACGTTTCAATTCCCACTACCCCTTGTTGAATGCAAAATGAAATGGCAGTAGGAGTCGGAAGAGTTTGCCAAGTTTTGTTTTGTTTTGTTTTTGTTGGTTTCTTTTTTTTTTTTTTTTTTTGGAAGAGGATTGTTTTGTTTGAGAAGAGGATGGGGCAATAAGGATGAGTACCGGTAAATAATTGTAAAAGAACAAAACCAAAATCCCAAAACCCCAAAACCCCCAAACAAAACACAGCACACCACCACTACATGCATACACACGCACAGGCACAGAAACCCTGCACCATTCAGCTGGAACAATCCTAGGATTCCCCCAAAGCAAAATTAGAAACAAACGAGGATGGGTTTTGCTTTTTTTGGGGGGGTTGTGCTTTCTGGTTTACTGCTATCCATGCACTAAACCAGGAAAAATCCCACTAAAATATTTTTCCATGCTAAAAGACAAGATTACTATTTTATTGATCAGTAATAAAACACCGCTTAGGGCAATTTAGTACTTAACATGTTATTTGCGGTAGGGAGTAATCTGAAAAGCTCTGAGTAGCCTTAAATCATTTCACAACAGCTCTTCCTGCATAAAAGCAAGTGTTTGCCTCTGTACAGCTGTGTGATTTTGTGGTGTATTTTTTTACAGGACTTTTGTCAATTTTTAAAGGGAACATCTGTTTGATAAAGTAGAACAACACTGGTAGTAATCCACAGGCCTAAGTGGGCAAACTGTGAAAGAGCAGGAGATACGCTGAAGGTGCCAACAGGACTCTCGCAGAAGGAACACTCAAGTACGTAATTGTTTGCAGGATCTGGCCCTACAAGAGGAGCTCAGAAGAACAAAGCACTTGGCTTCACCAGTGTCCCTTTTCATTGCTTCTAATGAAAGATTCATAAGAATAACTTTAATTTTTTATGATCTTTTTTTGCATTACTGTATTAGCTGCATCTACTTTGTATGCAATTTCTTCTTAAATACAGAAAACCTGTTTCAAAATGCCAGGCATAATAACTTAATCAGTACAATAATTCATCTTGATTGTTGTGCGGTCCTTCTTAACAGTAAGGAAGTGAGATAGAACCCAGAAAATGTTCTATATTATTATTCCTTTTCATTGCAAAGTGATGTATTTATGAAGAATGCAGGTGACGGTCCGGAGTGGAGTTCTTTTTTCTTATTTTTAAGACAAAAAAAATTATTAAAACCTCCCTAATTTGCTAGTTAAACTGTTCAGTGGAAGAATGATTGTATTTGTCCTTTTTGGCTTCGCCCAATTAATTGGAGCAGTAACATAATGATTGTTAATAAACAGCTCTAATTTGACTGTACTTCTTGCCTATCTACTAACCGCACCGTATCTTTGTTTAGCATATCATCAGGGAAAACAAGGAAGCATGTATAGAATTTTGTTCTGTTGTATATGAAGTTTAATAATTACACCACAGAGGATTCTAAATTAATCGCAGAAGGCACAACAATATTAATAATCTGTTTAGCAAACTCTGGCATCTTTGCACTTTGATGTTAGAAGCAGAGACACTATGAAGTGTGGCAGTTTTTTAAATTGGGTGAGTATTTGTTTCTGTTACAGCTTATACCAATGTTTTCTTTTATGCTTTTTCTACTGTGCACCTTTCTTCCCTCTAAGAAAAAAAACCAAAACACAAAACAAAACCACAGAACAACTCAACAAACAAGCCTGTGCTTATTTGGATGCATTTCGATCAAAGCTAACAGATCGAATTTTTCATTTATTTACCAAAGTTTCATTGCAGCCATTCTTCATAATTACAGCAGCGTTTTAATTTTTTTTCTTCCCTTGAATAGGAAAGAAGGGGTTCTGAGAAAGTTTTTAATTAGCTAAATAGGTCTGTGTAATCTAGATGAAATAAACACGCCCGTTTGAAAGGGCTGTTAGAACTTTTCCAGCCATTTAATCCATAGATGGCTGAACACAATGATACCTTCCACAGAAAGCTACAGCCACCACCAGCAGCTGTTAGAAGAGAGCTTGCTCCCTGCTCCTATTGATAACCCTTTGTGGAATGAAGAAAAAGAGCTGAGGGAAGGAGAACTGAATGTCAGACAATAGACATTGCTACACACACTGTCTCTGAACTTTCCTCATCTCTGAAGGACAATTAATTATGAAGGCCTTTGGGGTAGGTCGAAGCAAGGGAAAACCTACTGCTGGCCCAGCACTCCAGCCGCTATCTCTGTGTTTGTTAAATGGTTGTGCCTGTTGGGGAACCAGAGTAGCAGCCACCAAAATAGCCAATAGATCATTTAGGAAAAAAGAGCAAAAGATTTTTTTTATGTGTGTCTGTCCTTGTATAATTCTATTCTCACTGTGAAATCATCCATACACAAAACACAAGGACATTTTTTTTTTTTTTTTTAGAAGAACCACAGGGTAGGTTACAGTCAGAAACGGCCTCTCAGTGGTGTGTTAAAAAGGATGGTCTTTTCACCAAATCATTTCACAGAGGCAAAACAGACAAACACAAAGAGTTGAGACTTTTTCTCCTACATTAAATAGAGTAACTGATAAGGTCAGACATATGATACCTAAAGACATGAATCTGTGAACTCTTGAAGTCAAAGGACTTCTCTGTGCAAAGGAACAATCTTTCAAAGGAAATAGATCATAGAACTCCACTGAATCCCCTTTAAACTTTATGAAGCAGGAGGAGAAAAAGCTCTAAGTAGGGAAGCTTGACAGAAGAGCCTTGAACTATTTTCTGAAGGAAAGATGAGACCCTCCCTAGGCTGCCACAAAACATCTTTTTTTTTCTAAAGGCTCTTCTGAACTTTGATATGTGCCAAGACACCGCTATTGAAAGCTGTATAATTATGTGCTATAGCCACTGTAGAAAATGCTTTGTTCACCACAACAAAGAACAATAAGCAAAGTAAAGTGACATTACACTGTATCTTTTTCTTTAAGAATGTTGAGAAAGGTCACGGTACGTTATAACTAATAAAGCTGTTGAGTAAGGAAGTTTAAAGTTGATCTTGCTGTGCTTAAATGTAACCCAATGACAAAAAGGCAGAAGGAACTAAAATTGTAATGACATTAAAAAATAGATCATATATCAACGTGCCAACTTCATTATACAAACACCTTGAATCCGAAGGACACAAACAGAAAAACTGAGTGTAGTCCTGCAACAGTATTCCTCTCGCAATTCCCTCCCTAATAGCTTCCAACTACAATCTGCAGTTCAACTAACTGCAAAAACTGTTTAATAAGCATTAATTGATACATGCAATGCATGGACTTCTATTGCAAGCTGTGGATTTTGTTACTTGATTAAAAACCGGGTTAATTTCCTGTGCAGTTTCAAGGAAAGCTCTGCTGTTTCACAAGAGAACCTATTCAAAATTTAAAAAAAAAAAAACCAAACAAAAGGAAAAAGGCCTGAGGGCATCATTTAAATTTCCTGAAATCAAGATTTTTAAGTGAAAAAGAAGTTCCATTTAGACACCTATGTTTCAGTTTTTCTTCAGAGGAATCAGGACAGTTACGTTTGCTATTTTCAAATTGCCAAAGCAGCTTTACTCTCCTTGCTGCAGATCACCAGACAGCAGCCTTCCGACTTTGTCTTTAAGAATGCTGAGAATGATGTTGAAACGCTACAACAATAAAGCCCTTGAAAGAGGAAGTATACAGCTGAGGCAAAAAATGCGAGGAGTTTAATACTGAAACAAACAACTGTCCCGTTAGGCTGTGCCCACTGCTGGTACCACCAGAAGTGCAGAGGCTGCCACTTTGTATGGAAAGAGCAATCTCTGAGATGGAAGTTAGCGAGTTATGGACTTGATTTTCACTTCTCTTGAGGCCACGTTGCACTGCTTCGGTTGTGCAAAGGAGTAAAACCATTCGTAAGTGGCCTTAGTTTAAATGAGAATCAGGTTCAAAGGCTTTAATTCTCCTTTTGATGAACACCAATTCGGTTCAAGATGAATCCTGCAGATGAAACTGGGGAAGAATACAGGTTCCTAAAATAAGCATGAGTGGCCAGAATTTTTGGTAATTTAGGATGTCTTAATTTTTGGATGGAGTGCTGGGCACACTTGATTTTCAGGGAATGGACCATCGAGGACCTCCTGACAGAGTGGCTCTCATTAATAGATCTCCAGTTAAGCATCCCAAAATGGCATTGGCCTAAAACCATCATCACTTCTGAAAATTTTGGCAGCCAGCGTCCCTCTCAAGGGTTTGTAGGCCACTTACGTGACTGGGTTATTACTTAGACTTTATAGGTGGTGTTATTTGAATTGTTTTACATAATCTCATTGATTTTTATGGGACTAACTCAGAGTGCCTTAAGTTAAACATTGTGCTAAGACTTGAGTACAACTGGTCTTAATTAGGTTTTTCCCACTAGTGTGGTTTTCCCCTGCCAAAAGCAGAGCAAACTTCTTAAAAATGGTTTTCTCCCCCTTCGAAATGATGACACGTGCTGTAACTAGCACTATGAAAAGAGGCAATCATCACATCAAGCCCCACTGTACCAAAACTGCATACAGTGTATTTGTGCAAATAACGCAGCTTGGCAGATGTTTCACTATTGTGATCAATCTCAATAACTACGTCTGCAAAATCAGGCAAGTTCCCGTGAAGCAGCAGGCAGGCTGAGCTCAGAAAGATGGCGTGTGCGGGGGCTTGTTTTGGTGCCCATTTGCTCGCTACACAGAGGAACATGGTGAGTGTAAGGAGTAGGCAGGAGGGCATAGAGCGAAATCACTAGCATAGAGAGACCCTGAGACTTCAGAACTAAGACTGAGTCGTTAAATGCCCACAAGGAAAAGGAACGGGCATCGTGCAGAGAGACGTTAATACACGGAGAACGACAGTAACTATAAAAAAGTGCCAGGGAACAAGGATGATGGAGGAGTGGGAGCCAAAGCAAGGCTAAAATCCAGGTATTGTCCTCAGGCCAGTTTCTTTTGCTCACTGTAAGTACGTAAATTGGAAAAAAAACCCCAAAACTTATTTATGGTTTTTAACCATATTTTAACTCACAGCATGGTGCTCCCCTTGTTTGAAATCATCCTGCCAGTCACAGCTGTGAGCTCTGATGATCTGTGTTAGGATGAGTTGTGAAAAAGAGTTACAAAATTATTTGGGATTTTTATTTTTTTTTCTTTTAATGCATAGCAACAATACCTGACTTTAATTATTGCAGCTGGCATTCAAAAGCCTATGGCAACACCACAGATGAGACAGGTATCAAGTGGCACAGCAAGCTGTCCCCTCTTTCTGACCAACATCGGCATTCGTGCTGGAACACTGACATTTGTGGCTTTCATTCAACCTACCTTCTCCCTCCCTGGAAGAATGGCCCCAGAGCAGAGAAGCATCTTCACCTTCCACAAAAAAATAGTGGGTTTTTTCCCTCCCTTCCAAAACTCAGTTTCAAATTATTCTGTGCAGCTCAGCACAGGTTTCTCCAGCTAACTTTACTGCGAGAGAGAGAAATGTGGAACGGGCTACACACATACACACACGTGCACACAAAACACAGGCAAAGTTGCATTGCACAGGAGGAGGCATTGTATCTGTCTCTGGCTCAGAGCCACAAGGGTACAATGGCACAGCTAAAAATGATAGGACATGTGCTTTGTTAAACATCTTAGTTGACTTTGCTACAAGCTGTCAGTTGCAACGTGCAGGGAAAGGAACACAGTATCACAGATTCCTGAGCAAATCAATGGCACAGCCTAATATGGACCAAATGCACATTTTAGCTTTATCATTTTTTCCTAATAGTCGATTTAGGAGTAGTAAAGTATATGCACGAATTTCACCCAGGAAGAGATAAAGGGGGAGGGTTTAGGAATAGTAGTGTAGGTGATTTATGAGAAACAGCATATCAGACTAATCAGAAGATCAGCAAAGCATCACTGAAGTATGAGACGAAGGAACCTTGATGATGCTAAATATGGCAAATGCTCCGTTTGCTGAATCCTTTTGGATCCAATTTCAACATTACAGTACTTGTAATTTTTGCTTTGCAGTTTGTGGGTGAGGGGCCAGGCATTTATTTATCAGGAAAAGTTACACTGGCTACATTAAAAACTGCACTGTACAGTTTAATGATCTCATAACTGCTGTATCTTCAGTGCAAAACCAAGATTTAAACCTCTAGGAAATTCTCATTATACTAGATAACACAAGAAAGACTGAGTGAAAGAATCTGCAAATCATTGCCATTTATAAGATCTCTTTCCCTCCATGATTGGGGAAAAAA
>NC_044016.1:11020000-11043658 GCF_900496995.4 Aquila chrysaetos chrysaetos
GTATTACATGTTACGCATACATCTTTATTAATATAATGTTGATCTTCAGAACCAAACATTTGGCCAGTGCAGCACATGGAAATGTCTCATTAGGGTACCTATTTACATACGTGTTCTCAGCTCATGGATGAGAGCGTTCCAGTGGCAAGCAGCAGTCCCCTTCGGTACTGGTAGGGGACACCTGCTTAAGCCACAAGAATGTTCTGGCTCCATTTAAGCAAAATTACATCCTTTTGCTTCCGTAAGCAGGAGCGGTGAAGCTAATGGGACTGCATGTGGACAAAAGGGGGAGCATCCTTTGGCCCGAGAAACTGCAAACACACGCTAAGCACTTTGAAGCATTTAAAGGTATGGAAAAGCCCAAGAAAAGATGAATGTATCTAATATTTACACCCCTGGTTCTGTGGTGCTGCTGACCTCGCGTGGCTGTCACATGTCCCCAGGGAGATGGCTGCATTCGCTTTTGGGCGAACGGCCCCATCCCACACTGCTGGTTTGTAAAGCACTTTTGGGTTTCTCCTGGTGCTGCATAAATGTAAGGTGGCACAAAAGCAAGTTTCTGCATATTACACAACTTTGTCAGAAGACAAAGTCACCGTGTGCATGCAAACACGCAAGTATCTATCTTCTTAAAAAGAGGAAAAAAAGCAGCAATGCCAGGGAAAAAGAACATCCCCAGCTCGGTGTACCTGGCCGTGCGAACACCTAGGGGTGAAGGCACAGGGTAGCCCCAGAGCAGGACCCTCCCGAGCAGTGCTGCCAGCACTACATCTGCCTGCGGCGGCTCATTGGAGCAGCGTCGCCTGAAATGCTCCCTCCAATTTTTCCATTCCAGGTGGATCCACTCTGAGAGCAAACCATCCACTTGGCCCGCTGCGCCATTTGCAGCTTTTTTTTGTGTGTTTAATGATTCTTGACTGGCCATTTAGCCTAGGAAGTGCCTGTATTGCTTCCCCCCCCTCCTTTTTATAAATGTTGTCACCATCCGCTCAGCACATGGCACTGAATAAGAGGAACCTCCAAGGGCACGGCTGTGAGGGGCAGGAGCGTACTGAGATGTGCAAGCGCATGCAACGTTAAATGAAAAAAAGAAAGGGAAAAACTGCCAAGAAACTTGACCAAAGAGAACTGATCAGCAGAAACTGGGCCAAGTTCACAAACCTGTGGGATAATCTTCCACTAAGACCGAAAAACCCCATAACCCGAAAGTGATTAAAAGAAGGATTTCTGTAATTTGTTGGGGGGGGGGGGGGGATGTAACAAACTAATTTAAGCTAATGTAATGTTTATAAAGTTACTTAGATAATGACACCATGTATGCCATTATAATCATTAAAACCCAATCTATGTTTTTTTTAAAAAAAAACTTAGATGATTAACACAAAATCAAGTTGATGTGAAGGAACAATTACTTTTAGAAAAAAAATCAGGAGGTCCTAATATTCTGTAGAATGAGGGAGGATGCAGCTGTATGTCGACAGCTTTCATATCCTCATTTGAATAATGTGGCCTGAATCTGTCACTTTATTCATCCTCCTTATGCTCAGTGTACTCTGCATCAACAACAAATTAAGTTGTAAATAAGAGACAATCATCACTTTTGTTTTTAAGCAGCTTCTGCATGGAGAATTTCAATGTACTGTTTCTTTTTGACAGAAAGAAAGGGATTCTACACTCTGCTTATGTAAGCACAAATACAAGGAAACCAACCGAAATGAAACAATAAGGGAGCACTTGAGAACTGCTCCAAAATGTTCTTGGAAGTACATTTCTACCACCACAGAAATCTCCTTTTTTAATAGGATATGTATAATGAAAACTGTTTAATTTACTGTAATAATTCTTACTTTGCTCTAAAATGTCAATGATTTTTTTATTTTTAATTTAAAAAATCACCTTTCCTCAACTAGGCACAAGCAGGGTACACCTCAAAAAGAAGAACAAGTGAACAAAGTCAGCTGTAACCTTTGCGTACCCAGAAATATTATTAATCTCTTATATGAGAACATGATACTATTTCATGAGCAAATATAGCATGCAGTAAGGAGAGAGGCGGGAAAGAGATTTTCTTACCTTTACGTCTGAGAAGTAGGTTTTCAGCATATTGGAACTTGGGTACCGGGTGTAAAAGAACATGAGCTTGGCCTTTTTCAAGTGATTCGGTGACAAGCCTTCCTGCATGTAGGATTGAATTAGTAAAGGAAAATGCTTTTCTTGACAAGGCTGTTTCTGAACGTACAGAGCTAGCAAAGTGCTCCCTTAAATACTCTACAGCTCCCCAGACTACAGGAGGAAATATTAACATTTAAATTGCTGCACTGTAATTTTCTGTAAAATAGCTAAACAACGGATGTGAGGCCATGTAACTTAAACCCTGTTTTTCCTATCAGTTTGGGTGCTGGGTCTCAGGAATCTCGCAAGTTTACGGCTTGTGTACCATATGTATGTTCACTTGTTGCTAAGGAAACAAATGCACGAAGCATGTGCCGCAGAAAACTTATCGGAAGCTTTTTCTCCCTCTCCTTTAGCAATTCCAGCTAAAGTTTCTTTTTCTCTCGGTGTCGTGCCGCTGGCACAAAATAAAACTAACGCATGTAAGACAATCAGAGGTGCTTTATCATTTTGAGCAATGTTTTATACAGGCAGTACATTTAACCTGTTTCATTAGCGTCGATGAATTTTAACGTCTTGAGTAACTCTCTCTAATCCTGCTGTTGCTTTGCTCCAGTGGCTGCCTTGCAAATGAAAGCGAAATTTGCAACAGGCAGAGCCCCTCTGCCGCTCAATCCCCCTGCCACAAACTCGTCGCCTCCTGATTTACACAGTTAACTCCTCGGAGAACGAAGCTGTATTTGGGGCTAACCAATCGATAAATGTGGGCTAGCAGATCAATAAATGGCCACTTACCCTATAAGGCAGCCTATTTATCCTGGAAACATCATTACCTTTTAGATCTGTAAACAGAAGCAACTAAAAGAGTTCCCAAGGGAATGTGAAGCTAACCATAACAATCTCGGCTTGCTGATTTTTCTCCCAGCTTCTTGGCTCTCTTTTGTGTACTGCGTGCTAGGACGGCTCTGGTCACATCTGTGCCGCAGGCTGGCCCTGCCATTTCCTCAGCAAATTAATGGCTTTATAATTTATCAGAAATGAAGATGCACGTGGAGAAAATCAATGTGGCCCCCACAAGGTCAATTAAGGGTTCTTCCCAGAAGCTTCTCTAAGGACTGTTTCTCCTAAACACAATTGTTGAAAATTTCACTCGGTTCACACCTTACGGTGGGCAGAAGGTCAACCAAGTTGACAGATGTGCTGCAGCCAAGGTGCCTCTTCCACCTTATGGCCGGGCGCACGTCAGCACAGAACGTCTCATTCCAGGCCTCAAGACAGGAAACCCAGACTAATTTTTATCAGCAGGCTACTGATGATTAGCTAGGCTTTTTCAGCAGAATTCCTTTTTCTCTTAATTCGTGCAATCTACTGAAACCCTCTCCCTTTATTTCAGTTACGAGGTTCATTTTTAGATTGGAAAAATGTAGCATTTAAAAAAAAAAGGCATTGACAATATTAGTTTAAAAACCTCTTATTATCTGGAAGTACATGGAAAATGGCTCAGCTGAACTTGCATTTTGTTTTAGATGCTTAATGATTACAAAGAAGATAATTTATGACTGACATACTTCTTGTGCCAAGAGAAGAGTTGAAAGAACCTCCAGTTACCTCCATTAGACTGATAGAGAAGTCTAAAAGAGCATTACACTCTGCAGTGCCATCTGTCAAAATACGTAAGTGAAATAATAGTAGCAAGCTGTCACCTATTGCTTAGTGATAAGAGTTTTAGACAAATCAAAACTTCTACGCCAGAAATCCATTTTGTTACGCGATCCTTTCAGGAAAGTGGGGGTCCAAAGGGGAACTCCAATAAGTAAAAGAGAAAAAAAAACCCTAAGTCTCCTTAATTTGCAATTCCTCTGACGCTGACAACATGTTAATATCAGGTTTGGTGTATATTTTCTTTCAATGCAAGCTCAAAGATGGACTTAAACTTTAAAAAAAAAAGCTCTCATATTTGCTGGATTTAAGCATATTAGACAGTTGTCTAAGCATTTGGATTCCTTCTGCATTTAGGATTTTTAAATATTTTCTGCTCTAATGCCAGAGGATATTGATATTGAATGAAACATGTATTAAAAGATGTTCTGAGACTCAAATTCCCAGAAATCCATTTTTTATTAAAATTATACTTGTTCTTAAGCACTTGGCAGCCTTAAAGCGATATCAAATATGCAACAAATCTGTATATCTTGATCCTAAGGTTAACGCTTTACTGTGATAAAAGATATGATCTGTAATAATCTAGCAAAAAATAGTTAACGACAGACTTAAGAGCTAAGAATTAGATAACCCATTGCTATTTCAGAAAAAAAACTGAACTGACCAATTGCTTAATTTCCTTTTTAAGTGCTTGGGCTGAAAAGCAACTGTTCTTCCAAGAAAGCACTAGCTGTTTCCAGGATACTTACACACGCACAATGACTCATGATGAAATAGATTCAGTAAACATACAGCTGTACCGAACACGAGCTAAGCCCCATTCAAGGCCAGGAAAGAAAACGAGCACAAATAAATATTAAGGAGGTAAAGGGAGGAGGGGTGCCGAATGGAACGCAAACAAGCTCTGTCCCAGCAGCTCGTGTGGCTTGCCTCAATTCTCTTAGCTATAGCTTTGTGAAGACAGATGACATTCAATTCTATGGGTAATGCAAAATAGACAATAACTGCTGAAACTTGAGCCAGCTGCCAGGTGTAAAAAAAAAAAAAAAAAAAAAAAAAGGAAAGAAAAAAAAGGAGAGAAAGAAAAGATGATAAATCCATAAATTAATGAAAGACATCTGCTCAGGAACATAAAAGATCAGAGTAACAGTGTACTGCAGCTGAACCTAAAGCAGTGTTCAAACAACCTGAGAGTCTCAGCGTTGTGCGTTTACATAGTACAGCGTAGCCTCACCTAACACAGCAGCAGCAAAAAGGCAAAACGCTAAGAAATAGGGAGTGAAAGACTGGGAATGAAACATATACAGGCTCTTGTGTGTTTTAACTGGAGAAGCACAGGGGTGGCATTGCACAGCACTTGACTCATTTGCACTTCAATCCTCCCAGGTAATGCTCCTCTTTTGCAAAAATATTTTTCAGTGGAGATGATCTTTCACTCCTGTTACTCTCAGCCTGAGCTCCCACAAATGCTCTAACAGGCTTTTCTAGCCCACACATGTACTGAGCTGAAGGAAAAGAGGAAAGAATAGGCTGTATCAGGTAAAAAATCTGCACTAGCAAAGCCAAGCTGCTCCTTAAGTTACACTTCAGGTGCTTTTAATCAGCAAAGCTCCAAATAGCTGTATCTCAGAGCATCTTCAGGACCCTCCAAAGAACGGGCTGGCTGGAAAGTATTTGTTCATCGCCCAGGTTTTATCAACAGCACAGAGTTATCCAGCTTGCTCTACAATCGCTCATTTTTTTTTAAGTTTAATTAGTTTAATTCTAGTCAGATGTAATAACTCCTCATTTCAATATGTTGTAATTCACTAATTATAGCTTTCACATATTGGGACTGTGAAACTCATTCCAGTTGGATTGGAATTCTGTTTAAAAATAAATAAAATTGTAGAAAGTTTCACTAATGTTTTAAAGTCCTCCTGCCAGGGAGAGCATGCTAAACTTCTTCACCTTTACAAATGTCTTAACAGCACACAAACTACTGTTGTGCTTCAATTTTGATCTATGCAAATGTTTTGGGGCTGAACAAGGCTATTTTTCTTGAGATGCAAAGAGGATGCATGACAAAGGAAGACCATGCAGAAAAACAATTCGCTGTCTGTTTCTTTTGGAATTTGAATAAAACTTAATATTTGATTAAACAGATTAGTTTGCAAAGATACAGACTGCATTCATGACCAAGATGGGAATTCATGCTGCAGGTGCATCTTATCTTGTTTAGCAACATACGCAAACATTAACCATTTCCTTCTGCAATTCAGCAAAGAACTATCAGATACATTTTATAAGCATTGGTTAAAAAAAAAAAGAACAAAACCCCAAAACCCGAAAGCCAGGCTAGTTCAGTGTTTTAGCTTACTACTAAAACCTGAACTTGGCTGTATCTGCTAGTCTTATGTTCTCATCCTGGCTGTATTGTCCAGGAAAACAGATGTTGCTTTCTGCAGGGAAGAAAGATCTGCTTCTCTCAAGAAATATATTCCCTATATGTGCACATTCAACCATGTAAAATAAAAGCACCACAACAGAATCGACCACAAACAAACCAACCTCCACACTGCGCCTTTCCCTGGAAACTGTAAGCTACCTGGACAAACAAGCCACTGCTAGAAAAAAACATCCATCCCCACAGCTGAGCCGTATACCACGGTACACGTTGAGCAGAAGTGCTACTGAATAAATCTGTTTGTCCCAACAGGTCTGTACCTAAACCCAAATGAAACTGCAGCCTGCAATAGCATCTAGGTGGGAAAGTCAGAGTGCTTTCACAATGGCGGGGAAGAAGCGGGGCAAGGAAGAAGGAAGGGAATCACTCTAGCACTCGGCGTTTCCCCTGGCTAAGCCTCAGCGCAGCAGGGGACTCTTGCACCCCTGTTTCGGCAGAAGCAACAAGCTCCATTAGCAACCGCCACTGAGAACGAGCAGGAGAAAGGGGAAGAAATGGCAGGGGCGAGGGAGGGATGCTCCACAGGTGGAGAGGATCAAGTGCAGCCCTAGAAGTACTCCTGGTTCACACGCTTGGCATTTTTCACCTCTGCTCACTCCTCTCCCAGGATGGGAGATCTACATTTATACCAAAACAATTAGTATGCCACTGTACTCTTTGGTAGAAATTACTTAATTGCCCTGGCCTGAGTCTTGCCCTTGGCTGCCACTCCTGTTGACCTCGGGACTGCCTTCCGAGCATCGCAGCTTGCATTTCAATACGCAGGAGAGATTTTCAGTTTGGAACTCCAAAAGTAACTGGCGGTAACTGTGCATGATGCTGCCTTTAGACCGACTGCTCTGTTTTGCCATACAGTGTATATGGCAAGGAGAAGATTTCCGTGCTACCAATGCAGCAGAGAGATCCTCTTTTCGGAAAGAGGTCCCTCAAACATCGTGTCCACTACCAGCTGGCTCTCAAAACCACCAACAGCTAAGGAAGGTGTTTTCAAACCGTGAACACTTCCCCCTATGGAAATGGGACTACTCATACAGCTCAGACAGCAGCAATTCTCAACTCAGGCTTCACCTAAGTTAGATCAAAGACTTGATGGAAAGTCCAGGTAACCAGCGGGTCTCGAGCCCTGCCAGCACCCTCCTGAGGATTTAACATGTCTACAGAAACTGTGGCTAAATTAATCTAAAACCACCAGAGTTATTAATCGTCTAGAAGATACCCAGTGATGGGGCGCAGCCTCGAGCATCTGCCTTCACATGATACTCCTGGAAAGGGAACAAGTTCCTCAGCATCGCTACCATCACTCAGGGAGGGGCAGAGTTATTCAGTCGCAATTAGTTTCATCAACTTGGGAATGACATTAGCTGCATCTCAGGCTCTGTGCTTGTGCTATTGCCTTCCGCTGGGGTCTTGGAGCTGGGAAAAAACGTCAATCTACCCTTCGTGCAAAATCCTCAATGTTAGCATCAGGCAGACATGGTATTTTATTCACTTTTAATACAACTGTACTTGGAAGAAAAATCTTTTGACCAAAAAGCACATTAGGAGAAAAGATGGAAGGAGTGGGAGGTGTTATTGCTAAAAAAGAAAAAAAAATAAAAATAAAATCTAGTACTAGTTTCCAGGAAAAAAAAAAGAAAATATCATTACTATGTCTGGATATGCCTAAATAAAGGCAGAGATGGATTTTTTCCCCTAACTAAAGCCTGCTATTGAGCTAAAAAGAGAGATTTTGTTATAATCTGTTTTTTAAGCAGGGGAAGTGTCCTGTAAATTTAATACAGCTGAAGTTTTATATTTAATTGTTCTCTCTAGCTTTCCAAAATAATTTGCTTTGTGTACGTTAGGACAAAAGATTTCTGTGTATGGCTGAACAGAGGTTAATCATGCATAGCAGGCAGCTGCACAAGGGCTGAGGAACAGACCTCTGGGTGGGGGAAAGAACTTGATGCAGCCTGAATATATCAGTACCTGTGTCTTTTGTGCTTCGTTTCCCTTACGCACTTGAGAGCTGAAGGCTCACGAATGACCGGACCGTGGCTCGCTGCGAAGCCCAGCCATGACACCATTAACACGGGGCGCGCGTTGACCTGGCAGGGGAGGGAAAGGAGGTGGCTGTGGCTCGAACGGTTTTCGTCCGAGGGCGATGCCCCCTCGATCACCTCCCCGCCGGGGGAAGCACCTGCCAGCCCAGGGAAACCCGCGGGCACCCAAGTCGTGGGCTCGGCTCGCTTTCCGACCCCACGGGACGGTCTGAAAGGCTTGGGGAGGGCCGGTGGCTTTTCTCTGTGAACACCGTGGCTGAAGGAGCGCCGTGAGTCAACGCCCAGCATTTTATTTGGCCTCGCCAAGCCCCCCACCTGCTCCCCCGCGAGCGCCCCGCTGCCCGGCGCCCAGGGGAAGCCCCGGGGCACGAGCGTGGCCCCTCGTCCTCCCCACCGGCCACCGCCGGCTAATCGCTCGTCTTTCGAAAAGGATATTGCACTTCCTGAATAGGGCGAGATTTCGGACATGTCTTGCAGGTCGCCGCACTCGGACTTTATGAGGGACAAGGAGAGGCCCTCGGCGGCGCTGGGGGGGTGGGCCGGCGAGCAGGGGTGGTGGTTCATGTGGTGCGACGACATCTTGGTCCTCAGGCTGGTGGTCTCCCGGGTCAGGTCGAGGGACTCGGGGGAGGCGCGCTCTTTCCCCGGGAAGGAGGCCGATGGGGCACCCAGGGGGCTCTGGAAGGGGTAGGCCATGAGGGGCAGCGGGAAGGGGTGGCGGAAGGAGGAGGTGGAGAAGCCGGCGGTGGCCGAGAGCGGGGACTGGTGCAGGGAGGCGTGGTGGCCGCCGGCCGGCGGGGCCGAGGCGGATTGGTCGGAGGAGTTTTTGCGGACGACGAGGGGCAGCGCCTCGGTTTGGTCGGTGGCGCCGGGCATGGGGACGCTGCCGAAGGTGTCGAGGGGGTTGGGAATGATGACGTCCCCGAAGCACTGCAGGCGCTGGTTGGCCGTGTGGAAGTTGTGGTTCTCCCCGTTGACAGCGAACCTCGCCTGCGGGATCTGGAGAGGCGGGAAGACCTGAGGAAGCTGGCGGGAGGGCTTGGACGAGAAGACCTTGACCACCGTGTCCACAACTTGCGACATGGCGGTGTTGAGCTCCTGCTTCAGCGTCTCGGCCAAGTGTTTGCCTTCGGGGTGGAAGGCATTCGGCCCTTGCTCCTTCTCCTTGGGACCTTCTCTTTTGGGCTTGTTCTCCGCGATCTCCTGCTCCCGGATGAGGGCCCGCGCCCGGTCGATGAACTGCCCCGGGTCCAGCTCGCACATCTCGTTGTCCGACCTGCCGACGGAGTCACCGGCCCTCGCGTCCATGGTTTCAGAGCGCATGCTGTCTTCAGACAGGTTGCCATCTTCATCATTTTCGGAGTCGGTGCTGTCGTAGATCTGGTAGAACTTCTCCTGCAGCTGGCGCAGCTGCTTCTGCATGTCCTCCAGCTGCTGCTTCAGCTGTCTGCGCTCCTCTCGCTTCTGCTCTTTCCTCGCTGAAACCAGCTGCTGGAAACTCTGCTGCTGCTGTTGCGGCAGCTTTTGCTTGCGTTTGTTTTCTCTGTAACTTTCTCGGGGACTCACAGACTGCGGAGCTATTTCTCTTTCGTTTTCATTGCCCCTTAATGCCACGCTGGGGGAATGGCTCATACCCCGAATTATATTCTCAACCCGGGCGCGTTTAGCTCTCAGGTGCTCGTCGCATAACCGATCCACATCAAACTGGCTCATAGTCGGCCTGCCAAAAGGGGAAAGACACTCTTGGGGGCTGTCTCTTGAAGAGTTGCTGCATACATCCTCCTGATGTACTTCTGAGCCTGTACTAGAGAGACCGCTGGCTTGGAAACTGGGCTCCGTGCCACCATTTTTGTTCATGTTATTTTTCAACAGCTGGGAAATTATGGTTGCTCCTGGAAAAGGCATCATGGCATCTTCATATGAGTTCGCCCTCTTCAGCAGCTTGCGGAGTACATTTGACTTTTCCCCATCTGCATGCTGCACCACTGAATACTCGACATCCTGCTCTGAACCTTGGGGATTCATGGCACTAAAAAACGTTGCTCTTGCCTTTGCAAAAAATGCAGATGCTGTCCCTACCGTCCTTTTCACTCCAATGTCAACTCTTCTTCTCTTGGTTTGCCTGCTTAAGAGGGCTGTGCTGTCATGGTCAGGCATCACTGGACTGTTATTGTGCCATCTTCAAAAGCTTGTCAGCTGGGCTCAGCTCAAGAATCCTGGGACCCTGGCCAACAGAACAAAAGGACTGATGAATCATTTTCTTTAAATTTCTCCAAATTTCCTGACCTCAATCCTGAATAAAATGCAAAATGCATAGGCTCTGGGATTTATGGCACATTACAATTATTGCAATTTATTATGCACTCTGCTTGAAATGAAACATTTTTAAATATTTCTGCTCCACTGGTTTAAGATGGATTAAGATTTAAAAAAGCAAAAACTGCTTAAGCACCAGTAATATGATTCTCTTGCACAAATGCCTAAAATGATACTGTTTATCTTCAGAAGAAAGAGTAGATTAGAAGAACACAGCCTCTGACAACCAATTGATTAAATTTAGGGCATTGAGATACATGTTACAAAAGAAGATGAAAGTACTCCTTATTTAAGATTTATTGTTAAAACAAGAAATTGTATAAAATTTGGATTAAAAAAATTCAATTGCGATGTAAAAACCATAATTGTAGTTTTGCTTTTTAAAGAGAGATAAAACTGGTAAATAAACATTCGAAGGTCAAAACAACAACTTTCACTTAATTGTAGGTAGGATAGTATATATGTATGTGAAAGGCAAAGAAATCATAGATGCATTTAGGCTTACACTGGGGAAAAAAACCCCTCTCAAATCATTAGGGAACATTTATTCAGCAAAGCAAAAATGCATTAAAATATTTTATGGTCGGGCTTATAATATTTACAGAGATGTTATCAAATAAAGGCCAAAATGTAGTTTGTTAACACAGCCTCGTATGTACGAGTGACTAGCCACGACAGTGTTTTGATTTCCCCACACATTCCTTCCCTTAACTTACATTCTCCAAGCAAGCCCTGCTACTAAAGGCTGAAGATTCTTTATTTCGTACACTGAAATACCTGATGTGAAATTTTTTGCATAGCAGAAAAGAGGCATGTTCAGTGTCACATCTCTCTGCTTTAGAAAAATGCCCAAGAACAGTATTTCAAATGGACAGTGAAGCCCTTCTTACACGTAACATTTTGAATACACAGAATCTTACTTCCTGTGACATGCAGAAAAGATGAGAAAAAATATGGAAAGATGAAAGAAATAACATCAATCAGCTGCGTGAGAAAGGAAGATACCTTCTCTTTATATGAACTCTCATTGTTTCCCAGGAACACAGCATAAAAAGATAACACACTTCCTTGCATTTTGTAAAAGGCTCTTGACATAATTTGTGACTTATTAACTAGTGATGCTAAACTCACTTTGCACATAAAGCACTAGACACTCTTTCCTGTTTCTTAAAATTTAACACTGAGGAAAATTAAAATATTTTTCATGCGACGCTTATCTAATATTAAACTTTACATTTGCTTAACAGAGCACAATCTTCACAATAACAGGGTATATTGCCAAAGGCAGCATGCAGACTTTTTGGAATTGCTCCCATCTCTTTCGGTTCACCTGTAAAAACATCTACGTGCTCCCTAGGACTGCATCTGTGGCTAGTTTTAAAGAATGACTATCCATGCAAATAGGCATAATTTCAGCATGAAATAATCTGTAAAATCAAGACAGTAGTCAATGCTTAGTTTGCAACCAGGATGAAAAAAAAAAAGCTTTTAATACTTAGAAACATCATGTTTATTCTGCAGCCTTTGCCCACGTATTCTGGATGTACTAAAAGAATTTTCAGAGATTTCGTGTCAGAGACAGTTATGCTAGGGACATGATGTTTGTTTACATTACTGGCTCCTTGCATACAGGAAACCAAAGAATGATAAAAATTAAAAAAAAAAAAAGTGTCATGAATTCAGATGGGAAATCCAGAGCCTTACACTGTTATCAGGTCACTGTCTTCACAGATCATTCCTTATCAAGAGGCACGTTAAGCAAATGAAGTTTGGCTACCTCACGATAATAATGAGATAACAAGGAGTTCTGTTGCAGGGGCCCAATTCTACCACCTGCACACCAGGCAGCATCTCACCCTGCAAGAAAGTCCCCTGGAGTCCAGGGATACCAAAATCCTGTTACGTGCAAGTGGTAGGATCAGGCCCTGCTTGGCAGTGCGTGTTGTAAAAGACCGTCTCCTGCTTTCTCTCCATGAATCCAAATGGAGTTTTTCAGAGGGCAGAATCAGGCTCTTACAATTAGGTCTTCATCTAAAAAATATCCGAGGAATTGGGATTTCAGAAGGATTGGGTTTGTAAATAAACGGCCAAGTCCTCAGGGGGTGGAAAGGGGCGACCGCCACCGGAGTTTTTAAGCAGGCGATACTGGCACAGAATAAACCAGGGTCAAGGTTGACCTTTCAGTCTAGTGGTGTGCATTTGAAAGCGATATAAACTAGTCGCACGATAACCGAAAGAGGTCTTGCTTACTGCATGTAAGATATTCTAAAGGCATTCTCCATAAAGATAATACTTGCCAATAGGAAAAAAACCACCCCACCAACACCGAAAACCTTCACGCTTTTCCTTCCTTTTCTGTAGTCAAGTTATGCTTGATTGAGATCCAGCAATAAGTTCCCAGACTCACACCGAAACCCTCATGTCAGGTTTCAAGTTTTGCACATTTCCCAGCAAATTTGAGGTGCGTGACCACTGTTTCCCTCTCTCTTGCCCAATCCCAACCAAGGACACGCACGGGGAGGGCTTGCTGTACCCTTGAGTCAGCAGCTCAGGAAATAGGCTGTCCTGCGCCAGGTTGGAAGGTCATTGCCACTCATCCTTCCTCCCCAGTGTCCACTTCCCTCTCCCCGAGCCCCTGTACCAGCAGCTGCTCGCCAGCCCATTCCTGCCACTGCAAACACGCGGCAGGAGGTGCTCCGGAGCAATGCCCCCTCCTTCCCTCGCTGCAAGCTGAAAGCATCGGAGTTATCATACACTTAACCTGGGTATTAAGCAACGTCTCCCATTTGCCCTGGCGTTATCCCGAGCCTACAGACTGCCAGCTTTAAGGCTTATGTGCCTTTCGGCTTAAATATGAGAAATAGTTCTACTGTAGCCTGACAAAACAGAACGGGTATTGAACGGCCAGTTAATATTTCGGTCTCGGAGGACCAAAACCAATTCACACCTCAAGGGAAGTGGAATGGCACGTACAGCGGGATGCAGAATCCTGGCCATGACAGGCAGACTTCGAGACTGGTTAGATTAGAACTGAATAAATAAGGAACTCTTGGGAGAAAAAAAAATAATTAGGAAGTTCGCGTCCTTTACGCAGTACCGGTACTTTGGCTGCGCATTGTCTCAGAACTCTGTTTCATACACCTAATGTCTCTATACAGCTATCCAGAAATATCTAGTTAGAAAGATAGCTTAGGTTGTCAAGATCTATGTAGAAATCTTCAGAAGCACCATTTCTTTCCAAGTTACAGAGTTTTAAATTTGTGAAGGTTAAATTTGCTTTACACGTCACTTTTGATACTCCTTGCGTGCCAAGTGTAGTTTATGTTAAATTTACCCTCCACATCTCAAGCCTCAACTCGCACGATGCGGCTTTCTCAGAAACCAAACATTTTCCATGCCCATGTAATTAAAAACCATACCAAGGGCCTCAGCACTTTCTAAGTCCATCCATAAACATAGCTTGCAGTTATTTTATTTACAAATTTACTTTCAAAACTTTTGGTTAAGGAGATATGATTAAAATGTAGCTATGAATAACCTCTCAACAGCACAGCAGCTACAGACATGGGTTTATTTCATATCCGTTTGATATGCATTGACATTTTAACTGGAAACAGATTAATTTCTTGGTATCCAAGAGTTACTGTTACCAAACCTTTGGCTAGAACGGTCTTTAGAAAGGAATACGATGTCAGGTATTTAACCGCACTCATTACAAATAAATCAATTTCTGTAATCAATTTTGTTAACTCATCTTGGATCTACAAAGATGCCGATCATTTTCTCCTAGATTAATTCATACACCTAAGAGCTGCAAAGGAGATGTAAATTCAAACTCACCCTCCTCAGCCACTCTGAAGGACCCTAGCCTAACCTAAACAGCCATTAAATACACAGCAGCAAAGTGCTAAACTTGACGAATATTCATGGATGAATTCAAGGAGTTATCAGTTTGTAGAGCTGAAACTGTTCCTATCTTTTCACAAGCCGACTACTTTCTTTGGTCCAGCGTCTGCCTGCTTCGTGTCAGCCCATTATGCCAATACCACACAAGAAATTTAACATGCTTCTGCTAATAGAAATATTTAGATCTTTCACTCTAAAGCGCTACATGGGGTATGGCTTTGCCAGAATCAGCCAGGAAGGGCAGGATGAAAATTATTCCAGTCAACAGCATTTCATGCACAAAACCACAGCTAAAATCCGAAGAACAGATTACATTTATTCTCCATAGATCTGTTCAGCGTTAAAATCACGTCAGCCACTAATGAGAAAGTACTACCTTTTTGTACAGCTCTGACACAAGTTTTCTTGGGAGAAGGGGTTATCTAACTCCCTCAGCTGAGACATGTAATCAAAGAATTTGAAACAAGGCAGAAATGATGAGCAACTAATTGTGCAGCAACAACTAGTTTATTAGGATTTCTCCGTAAGGAGTAAAAATTAGAGCCTGACTCGCTTCAAGATTATGCTACCTGCTCTTTAGCCTTGAAGAAAAAAGCCACCCTCGTTTTGTGAACCCGGTGATACCCCGGGCCCAATCCAGCAAGGTATTCAGCAATTCCCGTGAATGCCAAACCTCCTCAATGCCCATCGACTACAGTGAGAATTGACAGAGCTCACTAACAGGAGGGATTCGGCATCTCATTAGTTCAGGCCTTTATTTTGGGGAGATGCAGGGCCCTCCATCATGTAGCCGCGCTCGGCACTGCTTGAGGAAACGGATTCTTTGAATGAGAAAAAGAAATCAAGCTGCTCAAGGTAGAAAATTGAAAACATTTTCCCTTTCTCAAGCCTGTTTGGTCCTTGTTATTTCACTGATCGTGAAGAAAATAACTCACATGGTCTCCGTGCAGAGACAAGACTGAAACGTTCGCAAGATTCCTACTATGAACTCAGCCCAAGTTTTCCAAGCTATTTTTTTTCCATGCTACACGATGCCGTTAAATCACAATTCTTGAATTAGTTAATCTAGCAGTTAGGCTGCACTTTGAGACAGAATATATCATTATTTAGAGAGTACAAATTGCAGTATTTACAATTCTGCCCTGAATAAAATTAAACTCCAATTTCAAAATGTGTCCATTCTTACGACGATCTTAATTTATCAACCGATCGTAAAAAAGACAAGTCATATAAACTGAGAGGCCTCAGAGGTCAGCTGGCAGGAAAGTTAACAGTATATACTGACAGCGCCGTTCAGCGAATGTAAGATACTTTACAGAATAATTTAATAGGCAGCTGTTAGCAAAAAGTACATCCATTGTACTTTTTACAACATATCAACTCATGAAATGTTGATACTCTGTCTACCCTTGAGTATTAATAAACATTTCACAGTATGTGATATTGCTGCTAAAGGTAAGCTCTGGACAAAAAGCAGATAAAATAAATGCAAAATGAGCTGCAGCGGTCGTAAACTTTACGTGATTGATGGCAACTCAGAGAAAAACTGCGAGAAGGAAGACGTAAAGGGTATGTGCCACATGCAAATCTACGGGTGAGGAAACTGCCTCCGCATAATTCATCCTGCGCGCTGCCAAACCTCTACAGACGATGGAAGTGACAAATAATCTGAGCTTTTACACCTCGCGGTGACACGGCCGTGTTTCTGCACCCTGCGTTAGACAACGCTGGACCTTTCCGCCACCGAGCAACGGCCCTGGATGAGCGGATGCGCTTCCGCGTGCCCCCCGCCCGTCCCCAGACCCGGATGAGGGTTTTGGGGGTGACGCTCGCCGCGCAACCAGAATCACCGCGGCGTTCGCCGCGACCACTCGGGACCTGTGCGAAAGTAGCGGGTTTCCAAATCCTCCCCCTGGCAACTTTTGCCCGACGTTCAAGGGCACCTCTAGTCCGCGGCCGTTTCCCCTGCCAGCCGTGATTGACATCTCCTACTTTGTCAAAGATATTAAGTTAATATCCTCCGTATCCGTTATTTCCGCAGACAGGGCACACGCAGGTGACACTGACCCCGCCGAGAGCTCCGTCCCGCCGCGGCCGCGCCTTCAGACCGGCCGCGGATATCCCCCCCCCGGTTACCGACTCGTTTCCCAGGGCTGACCCCGCCACCCCCGGCTCCCTCCGGCACCGCCACCGCCAACCCGTCCCGGCGGCCACGGGGAGGCGGCGGCCGGGACCCCCCCCCCGCCGCGTCCCGCGTCCCGCTCCGCAGCCGCCCCGCCCGGCGCCCGCCCGCCCCGCCGCCCATGCGCGCACCTGCCCGCGCACCTGCCCGCGCCCCGCGCACCTGCCCGCGCCCCCAGCGGCCCTGCCCCTGCCCCGCCAGCCGTCGGCCCGCTGCAAGGCGACCGCGGGGCATACGCGCAACTTTCTCCCCCCCTCCCCGCAGACACGCGCGGACCCCAGGGCGGCCCCGCTCCGCCCCCGCGGAGCGCCCGGTGCCGGGGAGCCGTGCCCCGGCTGCCCGTCGGGCCGCCTGCTCCCGTCGGGCCCCGCATTTTCGGGGCCCCCCCCCCCCCCCCCATCCCGGGCCGCTCACCACAAACACAGCCCTGCGCGCCCCCTCCGCGCAGGCCCCACGCCCCCCCCCCCTCCCGCCCCCAGCGCCGTTCCCTCCTGCGCTTTAACTCCGTTTAAACACATGGCAAAGTGCTCCGGGTCACTCAGCCGATAAACAGAAAATCAAAAAAGCCAAGAAAGACCTCCATCAAAGGATGAGAAAAAATTAAATCCCCCCCCCCGAAGAAAAAACAAACAACCACCAAACAAACAGAAAGTACCAATAATCCTAATCTTCTCCCAGATCAAGGTTCTTATCCCGCGCCTTGATTTGATCTCTTCTCATGTGCTCTCTACCTACCACTCAAATCCCATTTCTATACATTTCCACAATTCGCAGCTCGTCCCCACCCTTGGAAACGAAAAGTAATTGCAGGATAAGAAGAATAAGAAGAAAAAGTCCCTGCCCTTCCCGGTTTGGGTTTAAAAAGGAGAACTAGCGACATGCAAATGACAAGCAAATTGGAAGAGACAAAAAGAAAGGCAGCTATAATAAACAAGACAAAGAGGAGGCTCAGAGGACCGGAGCAGGAGTTTAAGCAGGGGATGGGGAACTTCGGCGGGGACGGGGGGAGGAGGAAGCTCGGAACAACAAAAAAGAAGGCAAATACTCGCCGCGTTTTCCGTCCCGCAAACTGCCCTCCGACCCACGGAATAAAGAAAGCCCAGTCCACAAAAGGTGGCAGCGAGAGCGCGAAGGGGAAGGGGGGGGAGGATCACCTAACAACGAGCAGGGTCACTTACTCTTCAGCCCTGGGCAGGCTCCGGTGAGCGCTCCATCGGGCTCGGCGCTTACAAATCCTGACCGCTTTATCTACTGGGGAATTAAAACTACTCAGCTAATAAAGTCATTGCAATTTTGCCCCCTGGAAAAAGAAGCACAGGTTTGACAACGGTGATCAGTATTTTGCTGGGGATTTCATTCCCCGCCCCCGCCCCCCCCCCCCCCTCCCCGGACCATTTAAAGCAGCCCAAGCAGTGCGATTTTTTTTTAAAAAAAAAAAAAAAAAAAGAAGACCCGAAAAGGCCGAGAAAGCAGAGAGGGACGGAGGGGGCGCGGAGAGGGAGCGGGGTACTTACTCCGTGCAAAGGCGACGAAACTGAGCCTCTCTTTTTTTGCCGGTGGAAAGAGAGAAAGGGAGACACGCACACGCACATGCACACACACGCACACAGCCCGCACGCGCCCCGCACACGCACACACGGACACACGGACACACGGACACGCGCGCGCGCGCGCGCGCAGCCGGCGAGCCCCGCCGCTGATGAATATGATAATCGGGCGAGGGAGGGCGAGTGCGGGCGGGCGGGCGGGCGGGCAGCGGCCGCGGAGCGGCGCGGAGCGGCGCGGGGGCGGAGTGGCGCGGAGCGGAGCGGAGCGGCGCGGCGCGGCGCGTGGCGGGCGGCGCGCGGGCGGGCGGGCGCGGGGGCGCGGGGCAGGGCTGGGCTGGGCTGGGCTGGCGAGCCGAGCGAGCGCTCCGCACCGCCACAAGATTTACTTTAAGACCAGCTGAAGGAAACAGGAAGACTAGACGTTCACGCCTCGGAAGTGACGTGAGGCCAGGCCCGGCGCCCACTCGGGAGGCTCCTTGGGACGGACGGGGGGGACGGGGAGAACTTGGCAGGAGCGGGGAGAGAGGAGAGGGATGGCGGGGGGGGGGGCGCGGGGGGGGAGGGGCCGCCCCGCCCCCGCGGGAAGGTGGCGGCGGGCCGCGCACCTGCGTGGGGGGACGACGGACGGGGCACGGGGGAGGGAGCGCCGGCTGCCGCGGCCGACGGGGCGCTCCCCACCGCCACCACCCCCGCGCCTCCGCCGGCACGGGCGAGGGCGGACAAAAGCCCCCCCCCCCCGCGTTGGGAGGGTGGGGGGGAGGAAGAGAAACTTTAGGAAAGTCATCCCCGCGTGGGCGGGGGATGCTCCGGGGCGCCCCACGCGGGAAAGTTTTCCACGCGGGAAGGCTCCCGCGGAGGAGTGACGGGGCGCGGGGGCTGCCGCCCCAGGGTGCGCCTCTTCCCACGCGTTAAGCATCGGGGCGGCGAAGCAAAACCCCGCTCGCGGGGCGCTGCCCCCACGCGCTCACAAACTTTTCAGAGGAACGGGTCCGCGGCCCGCCGGGGCAGCGGCTATGCGGCGCATCGCGGGCTGTAAGCGGGAACCGCCGCGCGGGTCACTTTCCACGCGCAAGGCAGAAACCAAACACGAAATCGAGCATCAGGTTGCGGCGCGTGAACAGCCGGAGGTGCCGACACCCGCGTGTTCGCTGCGGGCGGGCGCCGGCCCCGGCCCCCCGAGCGGCGCGCCCCAAGTTTCGGGCAACTTAAACCCATCCCTAGCTGGGCACAGCCCGCTCCCGGCCGGCTCCGGCGGGAAAACTTCGGGAAAAAAAAATTTTTGTCGCGAGGGGGGGGGGGAACCAAAGGAGGATCTTCCCAGCAGGTCCGGGCTGCAATCCGGACCAAAGCCTGCCGGCCGCGCTTTGTCCCGCCGTGAGCGCGGGTTTCCGCGGCGTGGGGCAGGGAGCGCCCGCACCCCCGCCCCCGTGGCCGCGGAGGGTCGCCCGGCCGCTGCCGGCGAAGAGGCGAGGCTTCCCGTAGGAAAACAGCCTTAGCGTGCGGGCGGCGGGGGGAATAAATTGAGGAGGCGGGAATAACGTCCCTGCGGAGGGACAGACGGCAGCGGAGCGCTGCAGGGCGCTCGGCGGCAGGTAAGGACGGGCGCTGCCTCGCCGGGGCCGTCCGCGCCCGCCCCTCGGGGCTGCCGTCCGGGGCGCCCGGGCCGGCGGGAGAGGGGAGAGCCCGGACGGGGCGAGGGCAGCAGGGCTGGCGCGGCCGCCCCCTGCCAAAACTTGCAACCGCAGCTCCGTACCCGGCGGCGAGGGGCCGGGCCGCGCCTCGCCCCCTGCCCGCCCTGCTGCTCTCGTCGCGGGGAGCCGCTCGCTTCACAGCCCCCCCCTCCCCCCTTCCCCTTGTAAGGATCTTTCTGGCTAGAGGGGAGCCGCTGCGCCCGTCCCCACGCGTGGGTGCGGACGGCCCCGCCGCCCATCCCGCGGGCTGCCGGGCCGCGGAAGCCCCTCGGCGGGGCGCGCTGCGAGGTTCTACCCTCCGCGCCAAAGTTTGGGAGCCGGCGCGGGCAGCAAACCTGCCCTGCCCGCGGGGGCGAAACGTGTGGCCCCCCTTAAGGGCTCTTCTCCCCGCTGCCCGCCGGCGGGGCCGGGCCGGCCCGCCGCGTCGGGGCGGATGGCGGCTCCGCGCTGTCCTCCGCGGCGGGGAGCGGGGTCACTAACGCGGGTGGGTGGGGTGATGTGACAAAACCACCCGCCGCGGGTCGCCAGGAAATGCCTCGGGACCGGCCGAAGCGGACCCGTCGCGCTGCCGGAGCTTGCCGCCGGGAAGCTGCTCCCGAGTTTAAAAAAAAAGAAATAAAAATTAAATCCCTCTGCCGCTGCCCCGGCCGGCGGGTCGCGAGGAGATACAGCCGTAACACCCGCCCTAGAGCCCGGCACCGGTGCGGGAGCCGAAGCCTTCGGGGCTGCGCGCCCGCACGTCCGGGCCGGCGCGGCCGCCGCGGCGCGGGGCGAGGGGGCCGCGGGGCTGCTCTTAGACCGCCGCCCGCCCGGCCCCCGCGGCAGTGGGAGAGCCCCGCTCCTGGCCGGCCGGCCTCGCAAGCCGAGCCGAGCCGAGCCGTGCCGTGCCATGCGTTGGCCCGAGGCCCGTCCCGGGGCCAGCGTTGGCCAGCCTCAGCGCCGTGGGTGACCGCACATGCCCGGGTACGCTCCGCTGCTACCGCGGTCGTCCCCCCAGCCCTGGAGCCTGGCGGCCCCGCAGCGGTGCCCGGTGCCCGTCGCGACCTGCCGGCCCGCGGGAGCCTCTGCCCGCCGGGACGGTTTCGCCGTCAATTGTTTTAACGTGACACTTTCAGAAATAGGGGCGCCGTCCCTCCGCCGCCGGGAGCGGGCGGGGCTGGGGCGGCACGACGGCGAGCGGCCCCGGCGGCGGCCCGCGCTGCGCTCCGCGGGCGCGGAGAGGCGGGCACAGCCGGCCCGGGCCGGCCTCGGCGGGACGGCTCGCATCCCTGCTTGTTCTTGCGGGGCTCGGCTTGCCGGGGGCGACACGTTCAGCCTCCCGTTGTAGCCGTAAGCGCTGCAGGGGCTGCGGTACAAGGGTGCAGAAGTGTGTCTGGACGCAGGGGGAGATAGGCTAAATTTGGCGGGTGAATGACTCGCTTGAATTCTTTCCTTTTTTTTTTTTTTTTTTTTCTTTTAAAGGACACCGGGATACACGTAGAGGGGAAGCCGAATCGTGCAAACACTAAATAAATAGCTGCCTCTGACACTGAGCTCGTCACCACTGGGGCTCGACTTAACTTCAACCACTGTTGGTTTACCCCAAAGAGAAACTGGGGCACTGGGAGTGAAGCGATGTCCCCAAGGTCACACGGCAGAGCAGTGGCAGCCAGCCTGGCCCCAGCTATGGGTACCACGTTGCGCAGGCTTCCACCTACCATCCGGCCCCGCAGCCTCATTTCTGTAGCTGCTCGCAGGTTACCTACCAGCCCCGTGTCCTGCAACTTTTTGAAGTCTAAACGTACGCCCCCTATGACCTGCCACACCAGTAAGCCCAACTGGCATGAATGCTCGCACAGCCCGCCGTCTTGGGCACTGAGTGATCCAGACCCTTTCTCTCTTCTAATCCTGGAGGATTCCCAGCCTCTTAAGGAATGCAAGTTGATGTTTCAAAGCTCAGCGGCAAAAGTAATCCCCCGTGCGTCGCCCAGATTTTAGAGGTGGAAGAAAAGCTCTTCTTCCTCCAGAATTTAATCCCCCCCTCCAGGGGACGCCCATGCCAGCACCTCATGGTCAGGATTTGTAGTGAGCACAGTCGTCCATGGTGCCTTCTCCAGGCCCCGGTGGCTTGGGCAGTGGCAGGGCTGTGGGTGGCTGCGGGGCTGTTTCTGTCCCTTGCTGCTCCCAGTCTCCTGACCGACTGCAAGCATGGTCCCCGCTAGTGAACTGTCGTAGATTCCAGTCTGTCTTCGAACTGTAGAAGTCCTGGGTGCTTTTCCTGGTAACTAATAGATCATAAGGTAGCCACCAGCTCCTTTTCTTGGTAATTAATAGATTATAAGGTAGTGACACCGTTTACTTTCTGAGTTATGGGCATTTTGGATCCCACAAAAAGTAATCTATGTTCACAAGATGGATTCAAAGCCTGGGTGTGCTCAGGTCTGTGGGTTCTCTTCTGCCTAATGCTTGGGTGTGTGTCACAAACTTCAAAATACTACATTTCCTCCAGATACGGGGGTTGTCAGGTCATTATGATTCAGCTGCAGTTTTGTCCCGTCACATAAAATTCCTTCTCCAAATTTTGGTGCCCCTGAAGAGAAAAGGTTTGCTGCAAGTTGACAGCTTTCTGTGCTTGCATTTCTTTCTTTAAGGGGGAAAAAAAAAACCAGATGCAAGAAACTTAGGAAAACTTTTGCAGTGTGCCCATGACCATGGGTGATTCCTCTGTCCCTTTGGAGTCTGACAACAAAATTGAAAGTGACAGGGGTATATTGTTGAAACTGCCTTTTCTTTGATCATTTTCCTTGCTGTGTCTGTTCCAACTAAATGAGGGAACGGGGCTACGAATACATAGCAGATTTTCTTTTTTCTTTTTTTTTTTTTTTTTTTTTTTTTTTCCTTTTTTTTCAGGGGTGGGGAAGGTCCAAGTACTCATGCATAAAAAGAAGAACACCCTGCAACCACAAAGGCCCAATTCTGCTCTAACTTACGCTGGTATGAATTAAAATTAGCTCTACTGATACCAATAAAGCATCATCAGTGTGTGAGAAAGAGGAGAACTGGGTGCCTGATGTGTGTAATCGCTGAATTTAGAGCCTTTCCTTGCTTCCCTTTGCCCTGTCTCCTCCTTTCAAAAAGGAAACCGTTGGAAGAAAATGCCTTTAACGTGGACAGTGAATGCAGCCTAGGTGGTTCAGCAGAGTGCAATTTAATTCAAGAACCTGGTATTGATGGAAATAGAATTGTTAAAAAATAAAATAATAAAAACCACCTCAACAACAAAAAACCTCACAACCTCCAGAGAGGAGAAAGTGAACTAAACTAATCCTATTAAACGTGGTAGCATGTTTCTGTGCAGCTCGCTGAGAGATTAAGCACAGGAAAAGGGATAAGTGCTGCTTCAGTTTCACTAAACTAATGTGACAACTTGTCATTGGAAATCTTTACAGCTTGTTAGCAGATGACTAGCTGATTCAGATATGTTTTCTACCATTTCCTTTGTGTCTGGGGGTGGTGTTTTTTCTTTCCTGTTCCTTTCTTATCCATACTGCTTTATTTTGCTTTTTAATCCTTCATGTCTCCTTCAAGTCAAAACATTTAACTTGCTTTAATCAATATTTTGTTTTGAAGATGTCCCTTGACCTTTTGTTTGTGCAAATTAACCTTCAAGGGCACCTCATTCATTCATTAACCTCAGTGGGATGCTGTATCCCTTGTACATGGCATTTTAGGATGCATAAAACATTTATGAATGTTTAGACATATTGCAGTGAAT
>NC_044016.1:18414595-18456831 GCF_900496995.4 Aquila chrysaetos chrysaetos
CATACAATAATTCATAAGGACTGACTGAGGTTCCACTCTTTGGCTGTATTCTGATTCGTAATAATGTCAATGGAAGTGTTTGAGGTCATTTTAAATTAGTCTCTTGACAAATTTTGCTTATTTGTCTTTTAAAGGTTTGATTCATTCTTTCTACTTTCCCACTGGATTGTGGCCTCCATGGGGTATGTAAATCCTATGTGATACCCAGAATTTTGTTAACATTTTGGATCACTTCTGCAACAAAGTGTGGACCTCTGTCAGAAGAAATTCTAATAGGAACTTTAAACCTTGGAATTATTTTTCGTAGTAACCATTTTACTACTTCTTTTGTTCGTGTGGAACGACAGGGAAAAGCTTCTGGCCATCCTGTAAAAGTATCAACCCCCACCAGGATGTACCGATACCCATTCTGTCTAGGTAGTTCTAAAAAATCTACTTGCCAATAATCTCCAGGCTCTGTACTAGATTTTATTCGACCTCTTTGAACCTTTTTTCTGATTATTGGATTATTTTTCAAACATACTTCACATTTTGCAGTTATTATTTTAGCTATTCTTAACATTCTAAGCGATACCACTTGTTTTTGTAGGGAAGTTACTAAGGCCTCTGCTCTCCAGTGACACTCCTGATGCTTTGTTTGAATTATTTCTTTCATCAAAAAGGGTGGAACTACCACCTGTCCTTTAGGTGTTATCCACCATCCGGCTAGGTTCTTCTTAGCATTTAATAATCGACCTAGCTTATCATTCTTCTCTGTGTATTTTGGTTCTTCCCTAGGGAGAGTTACTGTTTTGGAGGGAATTAATGCCATTTGCAATGTTCGTTCCTTTGTTACCTTTCTTGCTGTTCGGTCGGCTAAATTATTTCCAGCAATTTCCTTTGTGTTTCCAATTTGATGTGCTTTACAGTGCATGATTGCTACCTGATCTGGTTTCTGAACTGTTTGTAATAATTGTAAAATTTCATCTTGGTGTTTAATATTTGATCCCTGGGAGGACAATAATCTTTTTTCTTTCCACAATGCTGCATGGACATGTACCACTTCAAAAGTATACTTTGAATTTGTCCAAATATTTACTTTCTTTTCCTCGCTTAGTTCTAAAGCTCGAATCAAAGCAATAAGTTCCGCTTTCTGAGCTGAGGTGGTACTTGGCAATGCTTCTGTTTCTATAACTGTGGTGTCTGTTGTTACCGCATATCCAGTGTATCGAACTCCTTGTTCTATAAAGCTGTTACCATCTGTATACAGGTCCCAGTCCGGTCGCTCCAATGGTACATCCTTTAAATCTTCACGACTGGAATAAACATACTCAATAGCAGCCAGGCAATCATGTTCCAATTGTCCTCCTTCCTGTATGGAACTTAAAAACACAGCTGGATTTGCCAGGTTAGTTGCTTTTAAAATTACATCATCTTGTTAAGTTAATATTACTTGGTACTTCATCATTCTGCTCGGAGATAGCTAGTGTCCCCCCTTTTGTTCTAGAACAGTTTTTACCATGTGTGGGACATAGACTGTTATTGTTTTTCCTAAAGTCAATTTCCGAGGTTCTTGTATAATCATCACTGTTGCAGCCACTGTTCTAAGACAATTTGGCCACCCCTTTACTCACTGTGTCCAGTTGTTTGGAGAAGTAGCCGACTGGTCGTTTCCAGTTCCCCATCTTCTGGGTTAACACACCAAGTGCCAGGTGTTGTCTTTTATGAACGAACAGCTGAAAACCTTTAGTTAAATCAGGGAGGCCTAAAGCAGGTGTTAACATTAAAGCGTGTTTTAACTCTGTAAAGGCCCTTTGCTGTTTTGGACCCCACACAAAGGAAGAGTTCTTTTGGGCCTCATATAACGGTTTAGCTATTAGACCGTAGTTCATGATCCAAAGAAGACACCACCCTGCCATTCCCAAGAACGTTCTAAGTTCATGGATATTTTTTGGCTCAGGTATACTACAGATGGTTTCTTTGCGATCTTTTCCCAATTGTCTCTGCCCTTTTGAAATCTCAAAGCCCAGATATATCACAGTCTGACATGCTATTTGGGCTTTCTTCCTGGATACTTTGTACCCATTTAGTCCCAGAAAATTCAAGACATTAATGGTTACCTGTATGCAGGTAGATCTTTCTTCTGTAGCAATCAATATGTCATCTATATATTGTAAAAGTAAATGTTCAGGCCTTGGTTTGTCCCGTTTCCAGACTTCAAGCTCTTTTGCCAGCTGGTTTCCAAAAATTGTCAGGCTATTTTTAAATCCTTGGGGTAGTCTTGTCCATGTCAGCTGCATCTTTCGCCCAGTTTGTGGATTTTCCCATTCAAAAGCAAACAACTTTCTGCTTTCCTTCTCCAAGGGTATGCAAAAGAAAGCGTCTTTTAAATCAAGCACTGTAAACCACTGATGAATCTCCTTCAACGCTGTTAACAATGTATAAGGATTTGTAACCACAGGATATGTGTCTTTGGCTATTTGATTTACTGTTCTCAAATCTTGCACTAACCTGTATTCTCCCGAGGGTTTTCTAACTGGTAAAATAGGAGTATTATATTCAGATTCACATTCTTCCAAAATTTTATACTTCAAAAATTTGTCAATCAATTTCTTTAACTCTTGTTTAACTTCTGGTTTAATTGGGTATTGTTTAATTTTTACTGTTCTTGCATCTTTTTTTTTTTTTTTTAGATCTCTTTTTTTACAGGTGCTGTTAATTTTGATTTACCAGGAATATCTGTTTCTCACACTGTAGGGATCACTGCAAAATCTACCTCTGGTGGAATTTCCTGCTCCTCCACTTTTTCTTGTACCATTAGGATTTCTTCTGTTTTTGACTCAGGTATCTTCAAAAAGAGTTTTCCTTTCTTAAAAACAATTTGTGCATTTAATTTAGATAACAAATCCCTTCCTAACAAGGGTATCGGGCATTCTGGTACATACAAAAATTCATGTGTAATTATTTTATTTCCAAATTTCAAATCCAGAGGTTGCAGGAATGGTCTGTTTTCTTTTTTCCCTGTTGCTCCTACTATGTTTGCCGTTTTTGTTCCAATTTTTCCTGTACAAGTATTTAATACTGAAAATGTCGCTCCTGTATTCACTAAGAATTTAACTTCTTTTTCCCCCAGCTTAATTATAACCAGAGGCTCAGCTGGGTTCCCCTTTGGTCCTCTTCATTCATCCAAAACCATCATTCTGGCTACCTCTTTCTGAATATTTCCTCCTGAACACTGCACATTTTTAGGACAATCTCTTCTCCAATGTCCTTCCTCCCGACACAAAGCACACTGATTCACTCCTAAGGGGGTATTAAAATTCCGATTGCTAAAATTCATAAATCCTCTTCGTCCACTGCCACCTCGTCCTCTTTCTCTACCTCGTCCTCTGTCTGCTGTTCCTGTGATTACGGCCAGTAATCTATTTTCTCTGATTTTCCTTTCCTCTTTTTCCCTGTTATTATATACTTTCCATGTTGTCTCCAACATTTTATTCAAACTCCTTGAATCCTCTCCCTCCAGCTTCTGAAGTTTCTTTCTTATGTCCGGTGCCAAGTGCCCCATAAAAATCAAAGCCAACTGTATCTGAGCCGCCTCTGTTTCTACTCTTAACTCAGTATATTTTCTGGCAGCTTCCTTCAATCTTTCCAGAAACACTGAGGGAGATTCATTCTTATCTTGCCTCTCCTCATATAATTTAGACCAATTCAAAGATTTAGGCATAGCATGTTTAACTCCATATAAAATCCATTTCTGATACCGACTCAGCCTTTCTCTATGTTCTACTTTATTTGGATCCCACTGCGGATCCCCAGACGGAAAATTCTGCTCTAAGGTTCCACCTATTGTCCCACTCAATACAGCCACTTCTGCCTGTGCTTTGCCAGTTTTTAGTACCATTTGCTTTTCTGTATCATCCAACAAATTATCCAAGATCACCTGTAAATCACTCCAGTCTGGATTCTGCGTTCTAATTATAGTATCTACTACTTTGCCAACTCTCTCAAAATCTTCTCTATATACTCCAGCTGCCTGCTTCCAAGCCATCAAGTCCACAACCAAAAAGGGCACCTTTACATACGCTGGTCCATTGTTACCAACTCCCTGTCTCAAGGGAGCTATTGTTTGTGCCTGCTGTCGGGTCCTTCGAGAAATGGGGGTATGAATCACAACTTCAGACGGTCCTTCCCCTGCATTCTCTATTCCACTGCTTTCTGGTTCTTCCATCTGTTCCCTATGCTCTAACTCCCAATTCCTTCCTCTCCTGGGAGGGGATATATCTAACTCTGGCCCTTCATCCTCTTTGGGGGCAATATCACATGCCAGACAACATTTCTTCTCTTTCTTATTATTAAAAGTTATAGCCATTACCAAATTGTCCCTACTAACTAGCTTGCACTCATTCTGCCAATCTCTTCTCTGCCTTAAGTAAAAAAATAAATCCACATGAGGTACTTCATTTCCCTTCTCTTCTACAAAACAACATTAACTGCAGAATGGTGTTATAATTCAGTGTCCCATTCACGGGCCACCTTTCCTGATCCTCTAATGTATACAGAGGCCACCAATGATTACAATAGTCAATCATTTGATTTTTTTACGTAAATCATCATACAATTCACCCCAATGTGCCAACAAACATCCCAACGGAGATGGTTTTGGTATCTTTCCATCAGTGGACAAATTTCCCATACTCTTACTCTTAAATAATTTGGCAAATGCCATTATGTTTATACCCAATACCAAATATCTATTAAATATATAACAAATATCAAAAATCAATAATCAATTGTCAGATGTTAAATACCAAACCAAATACCAAATGCCAAATATCAAATACAAAGTTTCAAATACCAAATACATATATCAAACACCAAATATTAAATAAATACAAATAACAATTGTTGCCAGGTAATGGAGTCCACCTACTTGCCTAGGGCACGGACAAAGCCGACTTCCCTAAGCAAGAGTCATAACCAATATCCCCTGGCAAAATTATTAACCAGCAAATATATTCACACTTTATAACTTCCAACTTCAATAAGAGACACTACAATCGTTGCCAAGACTCACTTCATGCTCAATTGCACATCCCACACTTACAACACTCACGATACTTCCAAGTACACAATATATCTCACTTTTTTTTTCCTTTTTTTTCCTTTTTTTTTTTCCTTTTTTTTTTTCCTTTTTTTTCCTTTTTTTTTTCCTTTTTTTTTTTTTCTTTTTTTTTCTTTTTGGTTTTTTTTTTTTGTTTGTTTGTTTTTCTTTCTTTAGAATTTGGGACTCAAACCCAAAATTTCCAAAATGCTTTTGAAGCTGGGACTCTAACCCAGAATCCTCAAAAGTTGTGGGACTCTAACCCACTCCCAAATTGTCCAACCCAGCAATAGCTTTCGCTTATGTCTTACGGGCAGACGCCTAGGCTTCTACTTCCTTCAGGATCCTTTTGTCCAACCTTGCGCAGCTTTCGCCGCGTCTGACAGGCAGACGATACTGGTGGGACTCTAACCCACTCAGGGGGACTCTAACCCCAAACAATACCGGTGGGACTCTAACCCACTCGGGGGGACTCTAACCCCAAACAATACCGGTGGGACTCTAACCCACTCGGGGGGACTCTAACCCCAAACAATACCGGTGGGACTCTAACCCACTATCCTTAATATTTAAAAGAAGTGTCTTACCAAAATCCAGGGGACGTCGCAAAGAGCCTTATGGATCGGGGATCGATGGGTATCCCCGAGAAATCCTCGGTGCCGGCAGGAACCGATCGGTCCCCGACTCCTCCGGTCTCTCTCAGCGAGGTCCCATCTGGGTCGCCAAAACTGTTACCGAAAAGCTCGGAATGAAGAACTTATCAACACCAATTTAGTGTAGATAAGCAGACACTTCTTTATTGACGGCCGGGTGCGCGGGCGAGTCCTCTCACGAACCACGCACACCTGTCTTCAAAACAATACACCTTATATTAAGACTTATCGATACATATTCATTAGATTTCCAAGAAAAGTTATACATATTCATTAGATTTTTGGGAAATCATTAGCATATGTGAATATCTTTTACGCAGGCGTAGTGAAGGTCTCTCCGAGGCGTGGTAAGTCTTGGAGGTGGGTAGCTTTTGACCAGGAGGTGTGTTTTGGTATTATAATGAAGCAAAGTTCGTCTAGAGTTTATGATTTCTTCATCGATGTTATGGCAACAGGTGCAATCCATCCTTTTTGACAGTAGCTATGCAGTTATCTCTAACGGCTCTAGCCAGGGACCTTCCAGGAGCTTTGTACTGCACATTCTATCTTTGGGGATCGGCCGCTGCGTTCCAAACAGGCCGTTGTCAGGTAACGTACTGACAACTCTTACACCACCCCGTTGTCAGGTATTTCTTTATCTTGTTATTTAAGTTCTAAATGTTTCTACTAGATGATTTTAGTCAATTTCTCCGGCCTTGATACGGGGCTATACAGGGGATTTTACAGCAGACACTGGTTGGTGGTTAAATATATAAAATACAACATACATATGATTTTGCTAAAATATTAAAACTAAATATGATTAATTCTAACTAATAACAAATTAATGACAAATCAGTAACAGGAATACACAATAAGGGATTAACATTTGGTTTTGGTTGGTATAGAAACAGAAGGTAAGCTTAAAGCATAATTGATGATGAATGAGTAAGGAACTGTAGACTTGAAACTACCATTTGAACAGGAGGCTCTTACCATAATACGGCTGCTAGCTTTTCCTTCTCTGTTCAGCTTCCTCTGATTAGCATGGTTCCGTCTTCAAAAGAAACCTAACCTACTCATTATGTGCCTCTTCAGATGCTTTTTCTTTTTTGTGCATGGTTGGTTTCTTAACAGATTTCTCTGCCATTCTCTCATTTGCCTTCCTGACCATGTTGGATTTGTGCTTTGCATTGAAAGATAATCTGAACGAAATTGGAGGCTTGCAATGGGAAGACAGTTCATAGCAGAATGGCTTGTAGTTAAGAAATGTCTGTACAGAAGTAGGGATCGGTGTAGGTGGGATAACAGGTTTAATGTTGGGAAGGATTTGGATCAGTGGAAATTAGAGCAGGCAGAATGTACTTCCCCTGCTGGACTAAACACTTTGGCTTAGCCCCTAAACTGTCTGGTCTTCTGGGTTGGGCCACTGGGACCCAATTTATTTTCCAAATGTTACCTATTACCTCTTGCCATTATCTATTCAGCAGCTTCTTTTTATACCTATGCAGCCTTCTGTAGACATAGCAGAGATATTTAAGAAGAGGTTTACTCAGGAAGAGGTGAAAAGAGGCCCTTTTCCAAAAGGAAATAACTTTCTGGTTTGAGTTAGTGTGCTGTGTGCTTTGATGCACTGACTAGTATAATCTTGGTTTTTCCAATGTTCTCCTTTATTTTACAGTTTTGGGGGAAGTGGCTCTGAAGCGAATTTGTTGCACCTCATTTGGTAGAAATTCAACTCCACCATGTAATGTTTGATAAAATTGATGTCTTCAAAGGAAAAACAATCCCTCCCTCCATCTGCTGCTAGCTTATGCGCACCTAGGAGGGAGCAGAGCCCTTTAATCCGTTATTGCAGTTGAGTGAACCTCGCCTGTCGATCCTCGTACTGACTTAGCCCAAACACTTTCCCCTGAATATAGTTGCACGGGAAATGAACCATGAGATCTCCTTCCCTCTAAGAAAAACAGCCTTACAGGAGAGGGGCTTGGGTGAATGGATTGTGGTGCCTTTGGGTAATGTCTTGTTGACACAGAAGATGGGCCTTTTGTGAGTTCTGAAACCTTATTAATCCTGAAAATAAGCCTGGTTGGCATAGACGGACAGTTTTCTGTTGTGAGGTTCTGCATGTTGCAGGTTTGCTGGCAGCAGTGGGAGAAGGCTGGGCTTCAGTTCTGATGAATCTGTGGCTTGGCAGGTAGATTTCTGTCTGGAATATCATCTAGTGTTGGTGACCCGTATATAAAAATATAGATCCTATTGGAAATACAAAATTGAAGAGTGACAAGTTGGCCAGTACTTGTGATAAATTTCATACTATATATTCTGTAGAGATGATCAACTGCAAGTCACAGGCCTAACTGCCGGTCTTGTTAATCTCTGGTGACAGAACTTTAGGGATTAAAGTGCTCTTGTTTACTTGCAGCTGTATGACCCTGGTAATATGTTAAATAGGTTTCGCTTTGGATGGTAGCTGGATGGGGAGCCTTTCAGGAAAGCAGTAAGTGGTGCAGAGGGTGGCATTCTGCATAATGATAGTATCTGGAAGGGTGCTTTTGTAGGTGCTACGTACCTGGATGGGATCAAAGACCAAGGCTCTTTACCTATGATCATCAGGTAAAAGAACTTTGCTGCTCCTTTTTGGGAAGGCTTGACATTAGGTAGCTGCTTTCAACTTAAATGTGTCTATATGTCTGGTTTTGTTTATGTGCGTTCTTATCAGACAGTACTTGAAGGTTAAAGGAGATGAAGAAGAAAAGATATTTTCTCATTTGTTGTTTTCTGTTAACATCTACAACAATATTTCAATGTATGCTGTCTAATCAGGCTTTTAATCATCTTCCTCTATTGTTTATTGTGGGAAACAGGAAAACAAGAGAAGAAAACGTAAGAAAAACAAAACATAATTGACTGACTTTACCAAGAACAAGAGGTGGGGATTTGGATTTGAGTACAGTACCTGAAATTTCTTTTCTCTCTGTCTTTAATTGATTAGATTTCAAGTTGATTATATCCCTTTCAGCATAGTGACCTAGCCGCATTTTAATGCTGGCAATTAGTTTCTTTTCCTTTAGGAGTTTAAAAGAGTTACAACATTCTTTGCTGCTTCCGAGCAGTGATATGCATTGCTAAATGGTTGTTGTGCTCTACTTTATAAGGGGCTGAGTATTCTGCTTGGGCTTGCCAAATTCTGTGTCTAGTTTAAGTTTGTCCATAGTGTTTTGATTGAATGGCAGAGCATCGGTAATGGCTCTTTCTTTGTCTCTGTATTAATAGTAGTCTGGTGTTTGGTGTTTTTGGTAGCATAAGATGCTCTCAACTGATGGCTGCTGGACGGCTAGGTATGTCCTTTATATGTGTTAAAAAAGAAGAGATTCTTTTTTATAGGCATAAATTTTGATGCTTGTTTTCTGGTTGGTTTTGTTTGATGTTTGTTTTTTTTCTGTTGTAACCTCCTGGTCCCAGTGTTGTATGAGACATATGGCTGTTTGTGAACTTCAGAAATCTGTCACTGGGAGGTAGAGGGGGGAGTGAGGGAGATGTAAAACCAGTATGGGTGACACTTGGTTTATAAGGGAACCGATTGATGATCTTTTAATTCGTATTGTCAGAGCACCTGCTGTCTTCTTTACAAAGTAGTTACATAATTGAGTAGGAATTGGGGTGTGAGTCATTTTCTAGCAATTAATAACTGGGATGAATCCGTGACCTGAGAGCCACATGCTGTTCTTAATATACACTTAGAAATATCATCATCTGCAGCTCTTAATATAGTGTGATTCCCCCCCTTTATTTGAATAACCAGAAAGTGCTGAGCTGGTGTTCTTGAAAATGAATGATTTTGGTCCTGATAGCTCTGAGTTTAACGTTCCATTTTTACTCCCCTGAAATGTTACCTTTTTTTACTGCTGTGTTTCAGCGGTTTTCTATGGGTCAGTTCGGAGGATCAGTGAGAACTGAGGCTCTGTGACCCAGCATCTCAGCGAGACTGAAGGGTACCTAATGCACCTGTTGGAGAAACAAGAGTAGTGAGGATTTTATCAAGGCATCAATGCTGTCTGTGTACTGTTTGATCAGGTCTTGTTACTGGAAAGAGTGTGGTGATACACAAGTAATGTAGGATGAGAGCGAGGCAAGTCTCAGGGTGGACTGTGGAAGATGTTGGGAAAAATTGATCAGAAACAGATGAAGGGTGAAATTGTTAGCTTAATTCTGCCATTGGTACTGAATGACGTGTAAAAAAGCATATAAATACTATACTTAGCAGAAAGGAAATTTCATTTTTTGACATCAGCATTTGAAGACCATGTTACTGATGTGGGCAAATACATCACATGCATTTAATTGTGGGTTGAAAAATCTGGTAGAAGTATGTTTACCTTTCAGAGGCCTTGCCCTGTATCATCTTCTCTTTTTCCTATGTGGAATTTCTATTTGTTAACTCATCTTGATGAAAAATTTGATTGCCTGACTGTAAATGAATGATGTTTGAAGTGCTCAAGTCAGTTGTTCTCCATCATCTTCATCCTGCACGGTCACTCCTTCCTGCTTAGCAACACCAAGAAGACAGGTCTGAAACCCAAGGCTGGGGAATGCTGCTCTACAGCAGAACCTCTCCAGGCCTGGTGTTCACTTCTTAGGTTGCATATGGGGATACTTCTTTCAGTATCATGCTTAGTGGTTACTGGAAATGAGGGGAGGGAAATGGTCTTTTTGGCTACAGTGTACCTTTATGAAATGTATGTGTATCCTGTTTCTTGCTTTTTATGTGTGTCTTTTGCATTATAAATGCAGATCTTGTCTATCCCAGAAGCCTTTGTATCTGACTATTAGGCCTATGACATCAGAGATAATGTGGAAGGGAAATGTAATTAACTGAGAGGGGAAATGATTTGCATTCATGTTATTTAAAATGTCTTTTTTTGTTTGTGTCAAGGACCTATTTAATTCACATCTCCAGGAGAAAAGCTCTTGGGTGGGAAGGGAGTTGCTTAAGGGTCCAGAAGATTTGCATCCCACATTCATGCATTACCCAAGGAATCTTCTGGCATTAGAAGGGAAAATGAAAATTGGCAGTGCTGATTTGGAGGGAGGGGAAGAAGGCAAAGCAGATAAACCCTTACTAGGTAGTGTTCCTATGTAATGGAGAAGCTGTGGAGAACCCAAATCAATCTGCCTTCCCTTTGTACATCATCTTATTACTGACAATATCTCTTCAACTGATACATTCCTTTCAGTTTTTGGAGGTGTGCTATTTTTGTCTTTTCTGGTTTTTAGAGGAAAAGGGGAGCCAGTGACTGAGCTGAGTTGGTCCTCCTGTCGGCAGCTTCTCTACCAGTCAATGGCCACCATCCTGGCTCACACAGGCTTTGAGTGTGCCCATGAGAGTGTCCTGGAGACCCTGACAGACATTGCCCATGAGTACTGCTTGAAGTTCACCAAACTGCTGCGCTTTGCTGTGGATCGAGAAGCTCGACTTGGGCACACCCCTTTCCCTGATGTCATGGAGCAGGTCTTCCATGAAGTGGGCATTGGCAGTGTGCTCTCACTGCAGAAGTTCTGGCAACACCGCATTAAGGATTATCACAGCTATATGCTTCAGGTGAGAACGGCAGTAGGGACCTGACGGCACCAGTAAATGTACCCCCAGTACAATTGCTTATTCTTGTAGCAAATCCTGGGTCTTACTGAAGTAAAATCCAATCAGAAAACCTCTTGGGTGTGGAGGGGAGTCATCAAGGAAAAGAGAAACAGGATTTTTTTTTTACTGGAAGACAGAGCCCCTTATTTGTGTCCCTACTGAGGCTAAGAATGCTCTACTGATGGTTTGTCTGGGCTTAAGAGGAGGCCCCAGCTCTTGAGTGGCCCAGACAAAAATATCAAGTAGAGGTAAAAACCTCTGAATTTTCTGCTTTAATGGCGTATTTGGCTGCTTACCATTTCAGAATACAAGTAAGCAGATGAACAAAAATTACTTGGCTGTACAGTGGCTTGTGTTTGCTTAAGTAAGGGGTGACTTGCTTAAGCTTTAAGAGTATAGGGTAGTATTGTGCTGATCTGAGTTGTCACACAGGTGCTACCTTCCACTCTAGAGGGGACTGTACTTCTGTGGAGAAAGAAGAGGAATTGCTAAATTCCTTGGAATAAGAGGTGCCATATCAAAATAGATAGTAAGAATAAGGGTATGGTTTCTCTTGGTCCAGGTATTCTGTGAAATTAAACATAGGCGTTTTATTTGAATGATATAAGACTGTCTGCCTGTTGTGGACTTACAGAAATGCAAGGATTTGAAGTGGAAATTTTACTCCTACTCATCAAAAACAAGACTTGAATCAAGTAGGTGGCCCATGGCCAAAGGCAAAACCTGTCATCCCTTCCTCCTTGTCATGTTATCTGAGTGCCAGTTGACTTATCTTGGAGCAGCTACCTCGTGCTCCTTCTTTTCCCAGGGTTGGCATCTTGTGGCTTACAGAGGCAGTATAAATCAGAGACACCTGTAAGTGCATGTAATATGTAAATTGTGATGGGCTCTGAGGTTTGGGCATAAAAATAACATCATCAAGATCTGTCTTCATTAAAAACATTTTTGTTCAAAAAACAGTTCATTTTTGTTCATGTCTTTGTTCAGATGTTTCCTTTTGGAACTTGGCTTTTCTGCATCATTCTGCTAATGCAGTTCCCTCTCATCCTGCAGCTGGTCATTGTCTTATTTGTTCTGCTCTTCATGCAGGGCTGAGGTCCACAGTAGCCTCTGTATTTGGAAGTATATCTAGAAGGGGGAAACAGGCTTTGCTATTCTTTTCCTCCTTGCTTCTGGTGTTAAAAAGCCTTGGGCTTTTCCTGAGCACGGTTCACTGACTGTTGGGATTCAGTGGTATAAACAAGCATTTGTTAGAAGCAGATGAAATCTGAAATTTTTAATTTAATTGCTTACAGTTCTTAAGTTTCTAGAAGTACAGGGCAGAGTAGTTCTAAATCTCATTCCTGTATTTGTTTCAATTCTCTGACCGCAGAAAACTTCTGTGTGTTTTGCTGTGAATCTGACAGAAGGTGCCCAGGCTTTGCCCAGTGGTGACTACAGAGCTGATGAATATCTGAGCTGCTTGTTTTTTAATGCTGGAGTAAATTTGTTACTGGCGGATGAGACGCTTTGCTTTTGTTTCGTGCTCTGTTTAAATTTCTGGGCCTCATCATCACTGTCTGTGAAATAAAGGTGCTTGTATTTATCAAGTAGATGGATGTGCTAATGGATTAAACCTCTTATTAAAGTCCCTTGTTACAGGACAGAAAGTGTTCTTAAAGGGGTGTGGGAGGGGTGGGGAATCTTTCCTGTGTAGCTGATAACCTGTTTACTTGTTCATTCAGGTCAGATGTTAATAATATTCTGGGAGCAGAGCGCACTGTAATGTAATTGCCATCAGAGTCTCTGAAGTCACTCTGACCTTTCTGGCCTCTTTTCCACCCCCACTGATCTTTGACAGGTTAGCAAGCAGCTCTCTGAAGAGTATGAGAAGATTGTCAACCCTGAAAAGGCAGCAGAAGACACAAAGCCTGTGAAGATTAAGGAGGAACCTGTTAGTGATATTACTTTCCCCATAAGTGAGGAGCTGGAAGGAGATCTGGCTTCTGGTGATCAGTCTTTGCCTGTTGGAGTCCTTGGAGCTCAAAGCGAGCGCTTCTCTGCCAACTTGGAAGTAGAAGCTTCCCCGCAGACTTCAGGTAGAGGTTTCTCGCTACTGCTGGAAACAGTCTATCAGGTGTTGCATGTGATCTTGTTTCTATTTTTAAGAGCAGATCCCAATGTGAGGAAGGAGAGGGAGAAAAAAAATTAGGTTTTAATAAAAAGATTTGGATGGGAGAGAAACCCTTGCTTGCTTTCTAAATACAAACCCAAAGAATTAAAGGTACCGATTATGAAGATTTGTTAAATATTTACTCCATTCGTGGACCCTGTAGAACACAAAATGCTTTATATGGTGTTTATTTTTAGGGGATCATTAAAGTTCTTGGCTTTGTTACTGGTGTGAGGTAGATTGTTTTCCTACAGTGATGGCCCAAGGGCTTTACTGTTGTTTTGTGAACTAGGGTATTTGCTGCAGATGTGGATACCGGGGGTTTTTTCCAGTCTGATGTAACAAAGACAAAAATAACTTTGGTGTTTATATGTATATATTTTAGTTTAAAAGAGACTAGAGTTTTATCCTTGATTCTAGTAAGGAAGGTACTGGATTTTTTTTTTTTTTTCCCCTTTCTTTTTTTTCCAGGTAATTTTGGATTCTTTTCCAGAGATTCATGTTATTGAAAAGCTGAAGGTCATGTTCCTTGTGACTGGAGTAAACTTAAGACCCTGTATAGGTTAGGCACTGAATGAGTTATAGAAATACTAATGATACTTGGTGCAGTCCTCCATATTCAGAAGTCACTGTGGTAGTGATAATCGTTGCTTTATCAAAGCTTATCAATGACTTATGTGAAATGGGCTTGTGGGTGTCTCTCCTGTTCTAGCATCTCTACCCCAAAGCCTGCTGTAGTTAGCTGAAGCTGTGGAAAGTGAAATGGTGAGTCAAGTAGTGGGGTTATGGAGACTGCACTCTTTTCCTCAAAGTGTCATCCCTTGATGTCGGTATTGAAGCTCACTGGTGGCCAGCGTGGGAGAATCTGCTACAGCTGTGCCTTTTCTGTATCTATATGCAAATTTTATTCTGTGCACCATTTAGTAGTGCTGAATTTTCTGGAAAATGGAGAAGACATTCTTCTCCCAAAGAAACCCAATTTTGATATTTGTATAGAACTTTCTGAACTCTGGAAATCTCTGCAATAGTAACTGTTTCACTTAAAAATCTGGTTAAAAACCAATGAAGCCTATCCCCCTATTAACCCTAAACTAAGTAGCATATATAGTGAGGTTAGAGTATACCTGTCGTGGTTTAACCCCAGTCAGCAACTAAGCACCACGCAGCCGCTCACTCACTGCCCCCCCCAGGGGGATGGGGGAGAAAATCAGTAAAAGAAGTAAAACTCATGGTTGAGATAAGAACAGTTTAATAGAACAGAAAAGAAGAAACTAATAACAATAACACTAATAAAATGGCAACAGTAATAATAAAAGGATTAGAATATACAAGTCATGTACAGTGCAAATGCTCACCACCTGCTGAGCGACACCCAGTTAGTCCCTGAGCGGTGATCCCCCTGCCCCCACTCCCCCAGTTTATATACTAGACGTGATGTCACATGGTATGGAATACCCTTTTGGCCACTTTGGGTCAGCTGCCCTGGCTGTGTCCCATCCCAACTTCTTGCGTTCCTCCAGCTTTCTTGCTGGCTGGGCATGAGAAGCTGAAAAGTCCTTGACTTAGTATAAACACTACTTAGCAACAATTGAAAACATCAGTGTGTTGTCGACATTCTTCTCATACCTAACTTAAAGACATAGCACTATACCAGCTACTAGGAAGACAATTAATTCTATCCCAGCTGAAACCAGGACAATACCTCTGAATCCATTAGTTGTTTTTTTTTAAAATAGCACATTCTGCTGAGTTTTAAAAAAGCACAAATCCATCTAAAATTTTTCTGGAAGTTCATATTGTTTTCCATAGTACCTCTGAAATGTGAAGTGCTTGCATTTTTGTGAGAGAGGGAACAGCAGACTACTCTGGCCCATCTGGGGTTGCAAGTCATTCATTTGAAAAGCTTTGTATTAGCATCTACCACTTGAGACCCAGAGGTTAGCACGCTAGCTGTACATTAAATGCCTCTTGCCTCTCTGATACCAAATTGATGTTTTCTAATTAAGAATACAAGTGCTCTGTTCCTCCCTGAAAATCCCTCTTCACTTCACAAGGGCCTTTGGAAATCTCATCACTGTGAGAAATCCCAGTCTAGAGCTGGGCAGCCTGGAGAGCGTAATATCATAAGGAGCGAGAAAAAGCTGCTGCAGTTAGGACACCACCATCTCAAAAATACAAGTGTGAGGCCCTTAGAGAGGGCAGCAAGGCTTCAGTGTCTGAAGGCAAAACTCTCGTTACAGCCTTCTGTGTTCTGCTTGTGTTTCTGCTTATGCCTGACGTTGTGGTTGTGGGCTACCTGCTTAATTTCATTGCAGTTGGGGAAATGGAGGCAAAATTGGGGACCTTGTTCTTCCACTCAGCAGGATGACATAAGGATTAGCTCATTTGTAAAGTACTTTGAAATTAAAGTGCTTTGAAGATGAAACGTCCTGTGTCAATGCTTAAGTACTGGTAGTCATTAGTGACACTCTCAATGACAGTTGATAGAGCTGAAAGGAATAAGGCTGAGCAATGAAGAGCAATTGATGAAAGAAAGACACAGTAAGTTTAGCAAGCACCTTTGATTATTGCGTAGAGTGGAGCTGTAATTCTGTGGAACTGGTAGTGTTTTAATGATGTGTCCGTTGTTGTTGAGAGGAATACATTTACTTACAATTAACATAAAAAGGACTTTTCATTAAGGCAACTGGACACCAGCAAGCACTTTCATTCTGGCTTGCTGTCTAACTGCTGAGCTCATGTGGGCTGTGTTACCACAAAGGTCTCCTAAATCCTGGTTTGGGCTAAGCTGCTCTGGAAAAGATTCCTGACTCCTTTGTAAGGGAAAATTCACAGTACAAACATGTGGTGGAAGATTTTTTCTCTGTGTAATTGCTAGTAATAAGGCACTATTGTTAGTAGTATATTGATAATAGGGAATAGTAGTAGGTTTGGCTCAGTACAAGAGGGTTGGTGGTGCTTTCAAACTGTAGCCAAGCCTCTTGAGACACAAGGTTTGGAAAGCCTACTAAAACTGGTTTCCTAGGTTTTTTTATTTTCCATGTGAATTTAATGCCACACAGAAGGGACCAGATTTAAAAGTGAGAAGATTTCAGCCTTTGTTCGGTTCTGGGTTGTCTATACCCATCTCAGCAAGGGGCCCAGTTAGTGTACTTTTAATAGGTTTTGTGTCTCTCTTAAAACTGTAAATAAGCAGAAATAATGCAATCTATAATTACTGCTCTTGGGGAGAAAAACATGTGGTGTTATCAAGAAATATGGTTTCATAATCTTGTACAGAAAAATCTCAATCTGCTCAGATTGCATGCTAGTCCAAAAGTTAAAAAAAAAAATAAAAATGGGGGGAGCTGTTTTCCAGCAGGATATCTGTGAGGTTGAGCCAAGAGGGTTTCTTGCCACTCTGCTGAAGGATGGGATGAGACCTGCGGGTGTTGAGTACAAGGAGACAGGCAGTCAGGTGGCTGACTGCAGCTCTGATATCCCTGCATTTCAGTCCTGGAAGTGGTATTTGAGACTGTTCATCTATCAAGTCCTCTGCCCTCTCACTTCACCTCCTGTCGTGGTTTAACCCCAGCCAGCAACTAAGCACCACGCAGCCGCTCACTCACTCCCCCCCGCCCCCCAGTGGGATGGGGGAGAAAATCAGGAAAAGAAGCAAAACCCGTGGGTTGAGATAAGAACGGTTTAATAGAACAGAAAAGAAGAAACTAATAATGATAATGATAACACTTATAAAATGACAACAGCAATAATGAAAGGATTGGAATGTACAAATGATGTGCAGTGCAATTGCTCACCACCCGCTGACCGACACCCAGCTAGTCCCCAAGCGGTGATTCCCTGCCCCCACTTCCCAGTTCCTATACTAGATGGGATGTCGCATGGTATGGAATGCCCTGTTGGCCAGTTTGGGTCAGGTGCCCTGGCTGTGTCCTGTGCCAACTTCTTGTGCCCCTCCAGCTTTCTCGCTGGCTGGGCATGAGAAGCTGAAAAATCCTTGACTTTAGACTAAACACTACTTAGCAACAGCTGAAAACATCAGTGTTATCAACATTCTTCACATACTGAACTCAGAACATAGCACCGTACCAGCTACTAGGAAGACAGTTAACTCTATCCCAGCTGAAACTAGGACACCTCCCCTGCAGAACTACCAGAAGTCCAGTATGTCTGACAGCTTAAAAGAGGTTGCTGATGTTGCAAGGACCTCATCATCATGAATGACTTCTGGACTGCCTCTAAGTCCTCCTTATGAAGGGTCTAGTCCATGTGCTGTTGGTGCACTCATTGCTGCCAAGACACTCCTTCTGGAGAGGGAGAGTGATGTGGACTCTGTTTCTCATGGAGAAAACCACGTGGAGGATTTCTGTGAAAGGATAGCATCATATGTTTTCGAGTGGCAATTACTGGGCTACTAAAAGAAAAAAGCCAACAGATTTTTTTGACTGTTTCACACTGGTTGATGTGTTTTATTTCTCTCTCCCACCCCCAGCCTAATTCACCTGTAGCTTTGCTTTTGCTCCTTCTTTACCAGTGCTGCTGTCCCTTGCATCTGCATGCCATTTGTAATTTGTCTTTTTATTCGGTTACTACTGTGTGCTTTTTCTTTCTCTAGGGGCTGAGGTGAATGCTTCCCCGCTCTGGAACTTGTCACAGGTAAAAATGGAGCCACAGGAAAATGAGGAGGCCAATGTACATGGCCACGGGGTCCTAGGCAGCGATGTCTTTGAGGAACCGATGTCAGGCATGAGCGAAGCTGGGATGCCACAGAGCCCCAATGGCTCTGAGAGCAGCTATGGTTCTCATTCTGCTGACAGTCTGATGGGATCCTCCCCTGTCTTCAACCAGCGTTGCAAGAAAAAGATGAAGAAAATGTGAAAAGAGACAGTCTTTTTAATCCTGATGGTATGTAATAGACTTGAAACGAACTAAGAGAGCACTATGATGGCTATGATTCATGAACAGGGCTGGCCCAGGTGTATGAGGGACCTTGCATAAAATTATTATGAGACATTTGGTGTGTAGTGCACTTCAGCTCCCCACCTTGCTGGCTTCTGTACTCCATCCTGACTCATGAGACTGAAGATCACCCTATACATTTGATGGTGTCATGGCTTGCTTTGGCAGATTATTGAGGAGGTTACCAGTGGAAAGTAGTTGTAAGGAGATTTTCTAAGTCATAGAATCATTGAATAACTGGGGTTGAAGGGACATCTTGAGGTCTCTAGTCTCTAATCCAGCCCCCTGCTTGAAGCACAGCAAATTAACATCAGGTTGCTCAAGGCCTTGTCCACCTGAGTTTTTAATATCTTCAAGGATGGTGATGCCAACCCTCCTTGGGCATTTTCCCATATTTGACTGCCCTCGTAGTAAGAAAAAATACAGTCTTGTATCCAGCTGGAATTTCCCATGTTCCAACTTGTGTTCATTGCCTCTTCTATCATTGTTCATCTCCAAGAAGAGTCTGACTCTGTCTTCTCTAACCCACCCATTAAGTGGTTGTATACAATGAGATCTCTTTTTAGCCTTTTCTCTTCTTAAGTCTGAAGAAACCCAGCTCCCTGAGCCTCTCCTTGTACGTCCTGTGCTCCAGCCCCCTAACCAGCTTTGTGGCCTTCAACTGAAATTGCTGCAGTGCCCTTGTAAGGGGAAGCACAAAAGTGGATGCAGTCCTCCAGATATGGTCTCACAAGTGCTGAATAGAGAGAAATAATAATTTCCCTCAATGTGCTGGCTACATTCTTGCTAACTGTTGCAGGCAACAAGGCAGTCAGGGTATTTCACTGGTTGGGGAGCTGTCACTGATGATGATGATGATGACCTCGCAAAGATGCTGTAGAGTGGCTTCACAGTGCCATCAGCCAGCTCCTTCAGTGCCTTCAGATGCATCCTGTCTGGTTCCATGGACTTCAGTATGTCCAACTGGCTTAAGTTCTTGCTAACTTGATCTTCCTCTGCTATAGGTAACACTCTGCTAGTAGACCCAGGGACCTGGCAGGCCTGAAGGCAGACTTCCCCACTGAAAACAGGCAAAAAAAGGTGTTGAGTATATCAGCCTCAAAGTGCAAAGGGAATCCTTTGTCACCAGGTTACCTGCATTGTTGAACAGTAAACCCATGTTTTCTTTAACCTCTCTTTTGCTTCCTGTGTACTTAATAAAGCCCTTCACATTTCTTACCTGTTTCAACTCCAGCTGAGCTTTGGCTTTCCTAACTGTCCCTGCATGCTTGGGCTGTGTCTCTATATCCCTGCTGGCCAGCCCATCCTCACTTCCACCTCTGTGTACTTTTTTTTCTGTGTTTGAACTCAGTCAGGAGTTCCTTGATCATACGTGCTGGCCTTCTGTCATGCCTGCTTTACTTTCTGCTCATCAGAAAGGACTGTTCTACTTTGAGAAAGCTGTCTTTGAAGATAAGGCAGCACTCTTGGGCCCCTTTGGGAGGCCAGGGCAGTCCCTTGTGAGATCCTGCCAAGGTGTTCCTTGAATAAACCAAAATATGTTGTCCTAAAGGTCCAGGACTCTGTCTTGTACACGTTTCTCAGGATTTTAAATGCCACAATTCCATATCCACTGCAGCAAAGACCTTCACATTCTCCACCAATTCTTCCTTGTTAGAAACAAGTCCAGCAGAGCTTCTTCTCTAGCTGATTTCTTGATCATCTAATCAGGTAAGCTGATGTGGTTTTCTGGAGAGAATGAAGCAGCTTTTACTATTGGTGTGAGCCCGTACTGGCAGTGCAAACTTTTCCTTTGCTCTCGTTGGATTGAGTGCAGCAACTGCAGACCGGTTGAGGTTTCCTATTCAAAGTTGTTGTCTTGACAACTTAGTCTGAAACAGAATCTATTTTGCTGCTTGCTTTTATGGGTCAGCTGACTGATGGCATTTTTTTTTTGTTCTGCACAATCCTCAGTTGATCAACTCAGTCTTTAACTTGATTCGGTGAGTATCTCTCTCAAAAAAGCCAGAATGAACATGAATCAAGAATGAACAGCCACTTAAACTGGCTTTATACTTGTAATCCATTGGGATGTTTGAGGGAGATTTACCAAACCTCACATTTGTCCTTAGAATTGCAAGTTTATCTTTTGAAAGAATGAGCTCCAGGCATAGTATTTTTGTTTCTGTATAACATGCCTAGCCTTAATTCTTTTTTCCTAGCTGTATTTCTCTTTCACTTTATAGAAGTGGAAGCCAAACATAAAATTCCTCAATGTCTAATAAGAATGTGTGACCACAGGCTTTTATAGGCATTAGAGTTAAAATAGTCCATCACAGTTTTAAAGGTTCCTCCTGGGGGGTAAATTCTAGCTATTTGAAGCCTAGTCAGTAGTAGAACAGTGGACCAGTGTATCAGGAAGTCTTTATTTTGATTCCCTCTGAGTCACCATTAGGCATGCTGCAATGTCCCTGTTCTCTCAGCTGTAAAAAAGAGAATAGTAGTATTTGCCTCTTAGAAGTGTGTTTGAGATTAGTTACTATTCAAAAAAGGCACTGTTTCAGAGAGTTTTGTGAGAGTTGTGAGCTTTTCTTCCATTTGGGTATGACTGTTGCTTGCTGGAGAATGCTTAGATGGACACTGAAATGTTACTGACCTATATTATGCTGGTTTTAAGCAAAACTGCTTATCATGAAGAAATACAGCACAGTTGTGCTGTTCAACTGCCCAGGTACAAGGAAGTAATTTGAGGTGGTATCTTCTGACTGAGCTTTAGATGTCTGCAGCTACATTTGTTCCTCTGGGCCCCATTTGCAGCTGAAGAGAAATAGTCATTCTTAGGTCACCATTCATCTGGCCTTGAAGTAGAAGTATAAAGCAGGTCAGATGAATGGCATTTTTAGAAATGTCTATTTTTCCTTTGTGTGCCCATAAAGTGAGTTCAACTTGATTACCTCAGCTGAAGGCATCCACACCATCAATGTCTGAGTTAAGAGATCTGACTTTAGCCCTTCTTGTCTGGGAATCAGAGGAGACTTCCTCCTGCTGGGCTGGTGCTTTTTATCTTCGACACATTTTGTAGAACTTGCTGTTGAAATGGTAGTACTGGGCTAAAAACAGACTGCTCATCCTACCTAAACCAGCAGATCCAGTGTTCTCAACAACACACAGAATGTGCTAGGCTGCGGCCTCAAGACTCAGCTTGATTTGGCCCTTGTGTCTTCAATGCTGTGTGAGAACACCTGTCATTGGGCCTTTCTCCATAGATGCTTTGCCAAACTGTTTTAGTAAAGTAGTCTTGAGGCCGGGGCACCTAAGCAAAGTCCCTTGCACGATTTTCAGGCGCTAGAGGACAGAGCAGCTGCTGCCAGCATCGCTTGCTCATTGGCAAGATTTCAAGTGGGCTAAAAATGAAAATCCGCTGTTCTCCAGGGCTTTGGTTAAACCTCCTAAGTGTCAGTCTTAAGTGCTTTCTTTATATTGCTCATGTAGAGATGTTCTGTCTTACTTTTAATTGTGTTTTTGTATTTCACATCCCTTTTCCGTAGCCATTTCACCCTGTAACACACACTCTGCAACAGGCCAAGCCAGAGTGCTTCAAATATATTTAAATACAGTGGAAATTCACCCTCCATTGATTCAGCTGTGTCACTGCAGTGTAAGAGAGATCTCTTTAGGATGCATGTTTATGCAGAGGTGAGAAATGCATCAGCATTGCTTGTACATTTAAAAATGATGGCAAAGTAAAATCTGTACTTCTCATTTCCCCCATTATGCTAAGTGTTGCTTCTGACATTTGTGTGCTTGACGTGGAAGCTTTACGTTCTGGGTGAGCCCTTCCCCTCTGAACATTTACTGTCCTTAGATTTACAGTGGTGTTCACCATGCATGAAACAGTGAAATTTCAAATCTAGCTCACAAGGTCAGATACAGACAATATGCTTTTTGATGAATCAGATAAGATTTTGCTAGGTGTTAATGCAGCCTTGGGCAACTAGTGAGGAGTTCGTTGACCATGTAATCCCAAAATTTCAAGCCACAGTTAGAGTATGCAGTGTGTTGGAATGAAGCTCAGCTCTCGCAGTTGTCATTTTTTGCTGGTTGCTGGTAAAGTGCTTTGCTGACCCACCTGCTTCAGTAGTAGTCTGCAGTTCTGTTGGTTCTTTCATCTTTCTCCCTTCTCTTTCCAAAGGTGGGTAGATGGCAAATTGGAATATTGAGTATTGACCACATCCATATCCAGTAGCATTGATGTCACTATTGATTAATAGCGATTTATTTTGCCAGGATTGAAATTGGTGGGAACTTTGATATCAATTTGGAGAGCAAGATCTGTGAATTACTTGGCTTTTGAAGTGTTTTCCATGGGAATCATACAGGATTGTAGTTGAGAGAGTACTGTGTACCATATTCCTTTTGCCCTCTAGCAGTACCTTTTTATTCCTTTTTGTGCTGATTTTGGCTGGGGTAGAGTTAATTTTCTTCACAGTAGCTAGTATAGGGCTATGTTTTGGATTTTTGCTGAAAAAGTGTTGATAATACAGGGGTGTTTTCGTTACTGCTGAGCAGTGCTTACACAGAGTCAAGGCCTTTTCTGCTTCTCTCACCACCCCACCAGCGAGTAGGCTGGGGGTGCACAAGGAGTTGGGAGGGGACACAGCTGGGACAGCTGACCCCAACTGACCAAAGGGATATTCCAGACCATATGATGTCATGCTCAGCATATAAAGTTGGAGGAAGAAGAGAGGCGGGGGGGTGTTTAGAGTTATGGTGTGTCGTGGTTTAACCCCAGCCAGCAACTAAGCACCACGCAGCCGCTCACTCACTCGCCCGCCACCGACTGGGATGGGGGAGGGAATCAGAAGGAAGAACGTAAAACTTGTGAGTTGAGATAAGAACCGTTTAATAGAACAGAAAGAAAGAGGCTAATAATGATAAGAAGTGATGCACAATGCAATTGCTCACCACTTGCCAACTGATGCCCAGTTAGTTCCCGAGCAGTGATTCCCCCCTAGGCCAAGTCCCCCCAGTTTATATACTGGGTATGACATCACATGGTATGGAATACCCCTTTGGCCAGTTTGGGTCAGCTGCCCTGGCTGTGTCCCCTCCCAGCTTCTTGTGCCCCTCCAGCCTTCTTGACGGCTGGGCATGAGAAGCTGAAGAATCCTCGACTTAGTCTCAACGCTACTTGGCAACAGCTGAAAACATCAGTGTGTTATCAACATTCTTCTCATACTGAATCCAAGACATAACACTATACCAGCTACTAGAAGGAAAATTAACTCTATCCCAGGCAAAACCAGGACATGGCATTTGTCTTCCCAAGTAACCGTTAGGCGTGATGGAGCCCTGCTTTCCTGGAGATGGCTGAACACCTGCCGGCAGATGGGAAGTGGTGAATGAATTCCTTGTTTTGCTTTGCTTGTGTGTGTGGCTTTTGCTTTACCTATTAAACTGTCTTTATGTCAGCCCACAACTTTTCTCACTTTTACTCTTCTGATTCTCTCCCCCATCCCACTACGGGGGGGGAGCGAGCGAGTGGCTGGGTGGTGCTTGGTTGCCAGCTGGGGTTAAACCATGACACTTTTGAAGAATTTTGCCTGGTATCCAACAAAGTTCACTGTATAAATGGCAGTGTAACAACTTTAGCATACAGCTGTATGTCAGACTATGCTACCTAGTGATTTAATTCCAAGACCGTCCATGCTAATTTGAATATGCATAATGCAGTGCAGTGCAGAGAGATGTTTCCTGCATAGAAATTTACAATTTAAAAAGAAAACAGGAAAATAACATTAGGTAGGGTAGGTGAGGCAAATCTGATTATGTGCTCAATTCTGAGACTATTGCACATGTTATGTGTGAAGGATGTTTTACTTAAAATGTTTTTATACATGCATGCGAATGAAATATGTAACTTTGCTTCTGTTTACATGGAACAAAATCACTTGGAAATATTTCAGGGTTGTTTTTTTCCCTTGCTCTCCCAGAGAGAGTTTATTTGTAATTTCTAAGAAAATAAAATAAAAAAAGTATTCAGAAATAAAAATCCTAATGGTGTTGCATGGATTTTTTTGTTTGTTTTGAGGAATGGTGCTGTGAATGCAAAGGCCAGTCTTGGGGTTCTGTCTACCCTTATGTGGGATCTGGAGTAGGCCTTTTGTAGGCCTGAATAAGGTACTGAGATGGTATCAGTGTTAATGTCACAACTAGGGAGACAAGAGATGTGGCCAGAGAAAATGGAAGCCTTATTTTTCACAGGTGGCAGTGCTAGTGAGCCCCAGAAGTGATACTAGTACCACAGTACCGGTATTGGTATTCATCTAGCATAAGCAAGTGCTATTACTGAAGCAACTACTTATATATACTTCTACTACTTAGATGACCAGACTACCTAGGAGCCCTGCTCCAAGCCTTGTGCTTTGCTCTTTTATGCGCCGGTCTACTTGTTCGACATACTGCTTTTTTTTCAGGGACTGCTTTAGCCTGCAGTGAATGAAGCACAGTGTATTTTCCCCTCTGCTCTTGTCATAGTAGAGCTGAGGGAGGATGTTTGATGCTTGATGGCCCTGCTAAGCAATTGCAGATAGCACACCATGAATTAGGGTATAGGCCTGTGTTCCTTGCCAGGAGAGAGGGAATAATAATCATAGTGCTTCCCATCACCCCTGTACCTGAGAGGAGTCTGCCACACAACTGCTGTCCTCTGAAGCGTATACTACTGAATTAATTTCCCAACCTGTGGGTTAGGCTGGGGGTGTGCTTTCCCCTTCCCTGACAGGGTCTGGGGGAAGAGGACAGCAATCCCCGTTTGGATTGCACCCCACCAGATTAAAGCACGCGCCTACTTGCATCCCGTTTTTACCTCCCTCTGCTCCAGCAACCTGCAGGGCCCGTGCTGGGGCAGCCTTGAATGCGCAGGCTGCTGGGAGCCTTGATGACTGAGGCGATCTCAGCGGGGGACCCTGCTTGCCTGCTCTGCCTCATGGGCTCTCCTCCACCCGTGACTCTTGCCCCCTGCCCTGCTGCGGATGCGGTTGGGGCTGGTGGCCCATGGGGCCGGGGGCGGCTGGTGGTGTCCGCATGGTGGTGCTGGCCGCATGCTGCTGACGGGGGGCTGCTGCAGCCCAGGGAGGGCTGCCTGCAGCAGCAACAACCACCTCTCCCCCCCCCAAAAAAAAACCAAACCCCAAACCATGTCATTTTAGCTGTGTCTTTTATATTGGAGATTAGAATCACCTCTTTGTTGCTACGGAAATGCTCGCATGAAAGAAGATTACATCATTATGAGTTATGATGAAATCTTTGGGGTGGGCTTGGCACCCAGTACCCTTGCAGTGGGGAGAATGGGGCTGGGGGATCTGGGGTGGTGGGGCGCTTGCCCCTTTTGCACTGGTGCTCAGTGGTTTGCAGAACTTGTGGGTCTTTCCCTCTGGGCTCAGCAGGCCAGAAGCAGCCTCTGCTCCTGGACCTGCCCGTCCCCTCGGGAATTGCCTCCGGAGTCATGGCTGCATCACTTCTGTGCCTGGGCTGCACGTGCCCTTGTTCTGGGGTGTGTGGGGGGTGTCATTGCAATACACAGCGGGGCCCCGACAGTGAGCTGGGTAAAAGGCTTGGGTGTCATGAGGGGTCTTCTTTGCTTCTGGTGTCTATTAGGGCCCTGGCATCTACTCTGTGCTTTTCCCTCAAATCTGGGCTGCCGCCTCTGGGCCCAAACTGTCCCTACAGCTATGCCTCACTCTCAGCTTTGTGCCCCCTCCAAGCATCGCACTGCTTCTGCTTGCCCTGTGCTACCTCTGGCTTTTCATCCAGGTTTTCCCCCATCCCTCCCTTGACCCGCACCGCTCATTCTCCTCTCGAGCTCCTGCCAGCGTCTCTGTGCCCTCGCAGCCCAGCTTCTTCTGGTACAATGTTGCTGCCCATCTTGCATTGCAAAGCAGACTTCAGAAGCAACTTTTTTCTCCAAGTGAAAAAAAAATCTGATAAGATCATTTATCTTAGTATTAGCCAAAGTTTTCTCTTTTTTTTTTTTGATGGAGGAAAGGAAGTTGGAACTTGGATATGCTTTGAAGGAAGGATGCTCTCTAAAAAGGCCAAGTTTGGTTGTGATGAGACTTTGGGGAGGTGACCCTCTACCCTTTTGTTAAGAGCATTATACAGTCCCCTGGGCTAATCTGTCCCCTTGCTCATGGAGTCCATCCGACTGGGAGGCAAGGGAGAAGTGGGATACTGGATTGTGGGGAAACTGTGGATTTTCAGGTGCTGAGATAATCTGGGCTGTTATTGGTGTAGAGCGAGTACTAATGACTTTATGTTCCTCTGAGAAGCTGTGGAGGTTGGTGAGAAATGAACCACTTGTCTCTGCTGTAAATGCTGGTGGTTCTTCTCAGCTGCTCCATCTTGTTGCTGCTGGACAAACTAGTGGCCCAACATGGAAGGCACGCTGGATTCCAGCTCTGGCATAACACTCGTCCAACCCTGCTGCCCTCAGGCCGAAGGAGGGGGAGAGGCAGGACTTGCACCACAGGAGAAGATCAGGCAGGGGGTTGCTGTGGCAGCCTGGGCCAGGCATGGAGCATGCTCTGGTGTCCGTGTTGCCCTGCTTTGCCAGAGCTGGCATTTGTTAAAACGTAACCCCATGAAAGCTTTTGTGAATTACAGAAGCTTGCTCTTGCTGGGTATCAATTTTAGAGTGTTTTGAGAAAGGCTGGAAAAATGATGGTGTTTGCCAATATTAACACAAACAAATAAACAAGAAACACAGGACTTCTTCCCCCCCCCCCCCCTTTCATAACATTTTCCAAGCATGGAGCAGCCACAATGTTGGTTTTGGTGTTCCTGATTTTGCCGGAGGAAATTTAGCGTACTTGGTATGACGTGCGGAAAACAGACTCCACAATCAGTGAGATTGTAAAGTAGGTATGTTCATTCAGCGCTGGGCAGCACGGGGGGTAGTCCCACCAAAGTCGTGCGCACCTGGCTCGGCAGTTCGCTTCAAATTTATACAGTCAAGTGTTACATATACATAGAGTTTCGCAATACGCCTATACATAGGCATGATCTATCCCCGCTTCATATTAAAATTAGTTCCAAGAAGTCACAAGGCCCGTCTTGGCTGGTTCTCGGGGTTGACTGCTGCTTCTTATCAGGGACTATCTCCTCCCCCAGCCAGCCTCAACAATGCAAACGTTAGGCATCACTTCTCATCCCCTTGGGCCAACAATGCAAACGGTAAGCATCACTTCTCATCCCCTTGGGCCAACAATGCAAACATTAGGCATCACTTCTCATCTCCTTGGGCCATGTCTACCTCTATTGAAATTTCTTTAACTTCATTATGAGCTAGATAATTATTAAACAGTTCCTATCTACATCCATATATCTACTATATCTACTAAGGTTCCTTTGGCTCCCTGTCACAGGTAAACCTGATGTGTCTGCTGCTGCTGCTGCTGCAGCTCCTTTGAAGACAGGGATGCTGAGTGTTTAGCAAAACCATTCTTATTCATCTGCAATGCCCAGTAGTGAATGGACTTAAATGAATGTAACCAGACCAGTTTAACAGTCTCCGTCTTCCCCCATCGTCATTCTCTTGACTCTTGTAATACCATAATTTTGCTATTATTCAAGCCGATATAAACTCTTCTATCATACAGCAGTCCTGGATTTCTCTAGTAAAGAAAAGAAGGAAGGAAGCCAATTGCTGGTAACTCTTAATGCCTAACCAAAATGACATGAAACAATTCTAATCTAAAAAGCTTTAGTATCTAAAACCCTTCTAAGATTTCCTCACACCCTCTAAAGAAACAAAGGCACACCTCCACTTCCCAGCCTCTTTGATGGTCACATTGAAAGCAAAGTAGTTGCATTTATATTGTGGTATCTGAATTAAATTTGTTTGATATGGTTGAGATGTCACAGTGCTATTAACTACAGATGCCCTATAATACAGCGTATTTTTAAACAGGCAGGTAGGATAAAATGTAATTGTTTGTCTACTGAATGGATTTTTCTGTGGGAAAGGGCTAGCAAACCAGTTACATCTCAGTATATCCAAATCTTCCACAGCTTCAGAGAAACCAGAGAAATTAAATGAATAAAAAGACACTCTTCTTCATGTATGCAGATCCTCTAGCCCAAAGCTGAGAGACCTTCCTGCACTCATTTCCAGTCTTTAAAGAAATGAGCTTTGCACAACAGGTCAGGGAGAGCTCTACAACTCTCAGCACTGATTTCTGTTCCTCTTCTCTCTGTGCCTTGCAATTCTGTTTGCATGCTCAGTTTTGATAAGCTGTGTTCTTGGGCTGGGTGCAAAATGTACTTCCATAATGAATTAAGGTACTTCTCCTTATAGAGCATCTAATAAGACACCCTGTAAGATGCCTATCTTATAATGCAACTGTCATTGTTTAACCACAGCCAGCAACTAAGCACCACACAGCCGCTCGCTCACTCCCCCCCACCCAGTGGGATGGGGGAGAGAATCGGGGGGAAAAAAAAGTAAAACTCGTGGGTTGAGATAAGAACAGTTTAATAGAACAGAAAGAAAGAAGCTAATAATGATAATAATAACAATAATAAAATTACAATGATAATAATAAAAAGATTGGAATATACAAAACAAGTGATGCACAATGCAATTGCTCACCACCCATCCACCGATGCCCAGTTAGTTCCCAAGTGGCAATCCCTCCCAGCCCCACTCCCCCCAGTTTATATACTAGACATGACATCACATGGTATGGAATACCCCTTTGGCCAGTTTGGGTCAGCTGCCCTGGCTGTGTCCCCTCCCAACTTCTCATGCCCCTCCAGCCTTCTTGACGGCTGGGCATGAGAAGCTGAAAAGTCCTTGACTTCGTTAAAAACACTACTTAGCAACAACTGAAAACATCAGTGTGTTATCAACATTCTTCTCATACTGAACCCAAAACTTAACACTATACCAGCTACTAGGAAGAAAGTTAACTCTATCCCCGCCGAAACAAGGACAGCATCTGATTAGACAGAATCACCCCTTGAAAAGGCACAAACTAATGGCCCAGTCCTACTGAGTACTCGTGAAGCAAGTGGGAGTTAAAGGTGCCTGGTCTTGCAATTGTGGGCTAGAAAACAGATTGCTTGTTGGCCTGGCACAGACCCTTATGCATAGACTCTGTTTACTCGATTTCATAAATTCTTCATGAGTCTGGCATCTTCCAGAGTCTTAAGCAGTTTCAGAACCCACAGATGCAGACTCTGGTGCTGTTTGTGGGAGTTTCTAGGGTGCTTTAATGAGACACAGAGGTAATTTTGCAGACTCATGCTGCAAGTACATGTGTACCCGTGAGGGCCAGTGTGGGACTGTGAAAGCACTGAAGTTTCTTTCTGGAAAAGCAGATGGAAGAGACAGCGACGGTCTGCGTAGAAAATCTGTGGGCAGCCTCACCCGGAGGGAAAGCGTCTTGGAGCATCTACTGAAAATTCGTACAGGGGTGAAGGATCTAAAAGTGAAAGGAAAGGCAGAGAAGAGAGAAAGATGAGGCCAATTCTTCTAGGAACTGTAAAAGTTAAAAATTACAAGTCTTGATTCCACCCTCTCCCCCTGCCCTGAATCCTGCTGCATCTGTGAGATTTCAGTAATCCAAAGTGACCTAGGAAAGGCTGAAGAGATGGAGAGGGTGTTATAGGCGCTCGTGACAAATTGGAGGAGCCAATTTGTATTAAATAAAAGATCGAATTTATTAGCAAGCGATAAAAGAGCAAAACAGCGCTGGGCGGCCGGGGAGACAGTGCTCCGCCACAAGCTCGCACCCAAACTGGGGAAGAGCCTCTTTATTTATACAGTCTTTTTAGTCCCTGATACATGACGGCTGGCTGGTATCTTCGGTATCTTGTGCCATCAGGTGTTAGGTGGTCGTAATTTGCCTTCTGGTGGTTGTTGGGATGAAGGCCGAAGTCTTCCTCAGCTGTTCTTTAGGTGACTCAAGTCCCATTCATGCTCTGTAAAGGTCTCTCTACATATGCTAATCATCGGTATGCAATTGTCTACTCAACGGATACTCATGGTCTTAGATAAGTGAAGAATGTCCCTACCCCCACATGCGATTTCATGAACAAAGTTAACCCGTTCATTACAGAGGGCAATCTACGTAGGTATGTATTTGGGAAATACTGATGTAGTTAGTGTTTGTATATGTGTTTATCTATGCAGAGATGTACAGAACAGTTATGTATGTGGCTATGCAGTTACCATCATATAATTTACAGTTCCCGAAGGATTGTGAGTGGTTCCCATGCTACTTTTGTCAGCATCTTGGCTTTGTGGGATGTGTGACCAGAATGGTTTTGGGTGCTTGAGATAACCATGTAATGCTCCTAGTCTTTCATCTACCAGTTTGGATAAGCACATCTGTAATTTTAAGTATGTGAACAACAGGGTGTGGATGTGCTTTGAATTATGCGCACACCTCAATGCTTTGCTGGATAAGAGCAGTACAGCAGAGTAATGAGCAAAATTAAAAAAAAAAAAAAAAAAAAGCTCATCAGGCTACATTTAGGTCAGAATCTGCAGTTCATCGCTCTGGACTCGTGATGCCTCTAGCTAACTGGCATGTCTGGGCTGCTCCACGAATGATTTTTTTATTCCACTGATCTGACAGCACCCACCATTTTCTTATACACAAGCGTCCATATCACTAAATCACCTCTGCCATCGTTAATACTAATTGGCTCCCTTGCTGTACCCTCGGAGGAGCATGAAAAGTCTGAATGGAAGCTGAAGGCCCATCTCCCCCCAGAACGGCACTGGGACAACCTGTGAATATATAACAACTTATGCTTTCTCATTATGCTCCCTGGTCTCACTAGAGAGGCTTTCAAAAGCCAGGGCTGTCGCTCATGCCATTTTCTGTCAGGACTGAGTTTGCCCACACAGAAGTTAAAGCATACTAGCGACTAGTAATTGTTTGCTTTCAATGATATTTTTCTGCTAGTGGATGCCCGTGTGTGCAGTCTGGTGCTCTGGGCGGGCTCCAGCCCCTGGTAAACAAGAGAGACAAAACCGTGACACCAGCAGAGCTGGAATGCAGACAGGTGTTGGCATGAGGTCAGTCGCTTTCACAAAATACCACCCTTCATTTAAGCTGTGTCATGCTTTCTGCTTTATCATATCTTATGATGGATAAGACAAAGCTAGTAATTTTTGGGCAGACTGAACAAAGCTCATGCAAGAATAGGTCTTTTTACAAAAAATTCTCTTTCAGGACCCTTCTGAGAAATCCCTAATTGTCCCGGAAATTCTGTTTTACATGCAGATGTTCAGCGTGTAATCCTGAAACAGATCTTAATTTTTGAGCAATAATTCTTTGAAGACTAAGTACAAATACATCTTTTGCCTTGCAATTATCTTTTTCTACTTTCTATCTTTTCCAAAAGGAGCGATGAGCTTCTCACCTTAATAAGGACGAGAGAGAGGGAGAAGGGGAGAGCAGAGCATCTGTAGTTCATGCATCTGAATTGGGTTCCATTATTTATTTTATAGAACCAGAAAATCTTGAAATCTCCTTCTGAGAAAGGAGAAATGGAGCGGGCTGTGGAGAATGGAAGTGTCACAATTTTGTTCCAAGGAAAATGAGGGAGGAAAAACAGAGTCCTGCCAACACAAAACCAGCGCTCTTTGTCCTCTGTCACTTCCGATGCTGTCCCACCAGCTATGGTGGAGTCCCTAAGGGGAACAGAAGTAACCAGAAGGCACAGATATAATTTCACATGTTTTCAAAGCCTGTTCTCAGTCGATGCTATTTACACTCTCTCTTTATCTTGTCAGTTCTAGGCCCTGAGGGTCTTCCTGGCAGTTTCCTTTCAGTGTGTGTGTGTGAATTGTGGCAACCCTTCTGCTCTCCTCCATCTTCTTTAAGGTCTCCACTTGGTTTGCCGGTGAGATGCACATAGATTTGCTATCTGGCAAAACACAGCATCACTATTCCATACTCCGCTCTAAATCTTATGCGTCAGTCTCTTTCCAGCTTTGCAGGTTTTGTTTTCATAAATGAGCCAACGGCTACCAAAAGAATCTGGATCGGCAACTCTGAAGACTTTAATCCTCTTTTCATCCATGGAGCAAAAATAATGCAGCAGCACTGTGACAGGGATGACTGCTATGCTGGCTAGATCACAGACTGGCTGCTCAGTTACATGAGTTTCCTCTGAAAATGAACTCTTTCCAAGTGTCTGGGCTTTACAGCACTGCAAATCCTGTGCAAGTCACTACCTAAGTGATGACAGTCATCTTACTGGCCATACCAGAAACTGTGATTCAATCCTAAACTAGAGGAAAAATAATCCTTTGGTCAAGATCATCTTAGATTCTCTGCAGATGCTACTGGCAAATTCACCAGGCTTGTTCTGCAGTGATGATTACAAGGTTAATTGTGCCCCTGGCTGTCCCAGATCTCAAGCCTCTGGCCATCTCCAGGCCTTGGATGAACTGGGTGTTCCTCTTTCTCCCGTGTCCTGGCTGGAATCCCCTGTGCAGCAACGGAGCTGTCCCACAACGGGTCTAGCTCATAGGTCCGTAGAAATATAGAGCTGGAAGAGGTGTAGAAGGTCCTGTAGTCCATTGCCTTGTCTCATCCAGGATCATTGGTATGCAAATCATTTGTGACTGACATTTGTCCAAATCTCTCCTTGAAGCTCTTGAGTGATGGGAAACTCCACAGATGGGAGGCTCCCAGGCAATCTATGTGACCAAGCTACTTTCCTTACTTTTTTAGAAGTATTATCTAATAAACAGCCTGTATGCTTCTTGCTGCAGGTTAAGGTACCATAGGGTCTGTTGCTGATTTTCTGTAAAACTCCTATCTGACCCATACCTTTCCATCCTGGTTTTGTGCTGTTGGTTATTCAACAAAGTGTAAAATCTCGTGCATACCCCTTCTCTAACCTGTTCCTTCCCCAGACCATTTCCACGGCCTGTTAAGGTCATTCTGAATCCTGACCCTGTCCTCCATTGTACATGCAGTCCCTTGCAGCTTAGTGCTAGCAAATTTAATAAGCATAATCTCTCTTCCATCATCCAATCTGTAGTGAAAAAAATGGGTAGGAGCAAACGAAGGACAAGACATGCAGAACAGTTTTGGAAAAACAACGATGGCAAATAACTGAAGGCAGGTCGTAAGATTCTCAAAGCTAATACTTTTTGGTTTTCCAGTAAGTGCCAGGATGTCTTTATCTGGGAAATCCCTGTTTGAATTAAAGATACCTATTATTAATAATATTTTCACTACCTGCCATACCATTTGGATCTCAATCACTAGGTTACATTTCACTATTCTTAAATTATTGCACAGGACAGCATGGCTCAGCTCATAGCTTGGATCAGCCCTTGCGTCGCTTCCATCCAGGTGGCTTCTCTCTCCCTGAAGTGTGCTGCATCTCTCTGTGGGAGGCATTGCACTGGCTCCAGGTCGGCTGTGGCAGCCAGGCGTCGCGCTGCCTTCACCAGCCAGAACTGGGACAGCGCATGGCAGCCGCTCTCCAGGAGACAGAGGCAGTGGCAGAAAACACAGGGTCTTCCCAGGAAGGTGGGAAACATGCCATGGCGTAAATCTTGGCAGGGTTCAGCCCCATGATATCAAATCTGGTTCGGATGGGAGATTCCACTTTGAGGAGCTCTGGCACATAAGTTTAACAGCCATAGCTGATAACTGCTCATTCAGAGAATAAATGAAGCTGGATTTAAGAAGTAGTAAATTCACAAGGAATTCTTTTTTTTTTTTTTCTGGGTGCTGATGGCATTCACTCAGACCTTAAGAAAGGTATCTGAAATAACTCTTTGTAGAAAATGACAGGTAGGTATGCAGCTTCCTCCTTTGTCCCTCTCTTCCGGCTCCCAAATTAAGGGGGCGGAATATGCAGCTGGGTACCCTTAGGGGAGCTGCCACAAAGCAGGGATCAGACCTTCTGGTTTCTCCTCTGCCTGGGTCATCAATTCACTCTGTGACTATAAGCAAATGTCTTATGCATCCTGAGCTGCAGCAGTAAAATAGGGGTAAAGATCCATGCAGCCCTCAATAAATTACTTGAGAGACTGGGGGACCTTCGGTAGCCTGGCTGCTTTTACAGTCTCCTGAGGAGTTCAGGACCATCCCACAAGACTGACAGCTCGATGAAACACCGACCTTGTCCCCAGCCTGTGGCCTAGGGTTTTGGCAGTCCTAAAAGTATCACTGGCCACCGGGCCTTTCTTTAGCTGGTAGGAAGAAAAAGATGCCAGCGACACACATCTTAGCCCAGATATGTGCGAGTTGTCGTGCTTATCATTACCATTGTTCATTTGCTGCAAAGCAGGTGTTAGCTCAGAAAAACCATAAAAGCTGCATTCTGGATTGTTTGTTCCTCGTTAAAATGATCTGAGCCCTGTGGGCATGTGTTGTCTTAAAATTCTGGTGATGAGAAGTGCCGCATTTTCATAATGAAAGCTGTTGCAGGAAAGCAATTCCGACCTCAGATAAAAGGAGAAGATTACACTTGCCACTCAAGTTATGGTATTAGAATAACTGATTTTATTTGTTTTCATTTCATTTTCCCTGTCAGCTGCTGCTGAACCTCTGTGCAACATTCTTCAGAGATGTTAATTGTATTTTGTGTGTCTCGATCCCCCTAAGAAATGACAAATGTTTTCACTCACAAATTAGATGTCTCTTTTCATTTAAACACCAACAAGGAAAGCTAATTTAAGAATGGTGGAGCCGTTGTTCCAGCAAGGGCCCTGATGTGTGATAGAAGCTGACAGATAGATTTAGGGACATAGAGCAACAAACTCTGTGTTGGGAATGTAGATCTATAAGATACTAATTTCATTTTTCCCTCAGCTGGTTCACAAGTGAGAAAAAAGGGCCACATCTATGCAGTAGGACACAGTAATAAAGTAACTTCATTCAGTTTTCAGGAGTACAGTCACATAATTTATGTCCAGCATTGAAGCGGGCACAGCAACCTTCAGACAAAGTTCCTGGGGACACCTGTAGACACTTTGCCTGAAGAAAGACTGGAAGGCTTTTTCTAAGTCTTGAATGAATGAAAGGGAGGTAAATAACATGTAAAGAGATGGGAAGAATGTTGAGTACATGGATCTGTGCAAAGTGGGATGCAGGGAATATATTGACGGTATGCCAAACAGCTGAGCTGCTGAATGGAAAGGCAAGATGACCAGAACAGACCCTGCTCTTTTGGCAGAGGCACCTAGGGAAATTCACCCAACATGACCAAAGTCATGCTAGAATTGCACCTTGAGTGGGAACTCAAGCCCAAACTTGAGTCTGACAGCAACACAAACAGGTATTTCAAGAAAAACTCCCTTCCTCCTGCTAGTTACTAGGACTTCACAATGGCCGAACAGAGATGCAACACAGGTACTCAACAGGTGTTAATGATTCTCTCAATCACCCTGGAGAAGAAAAGACACCAGCACAGCATACATGCCTCTTTCAGGCAGCTCTGCCTTCCTACCTTCTGATTCTGCATGGCCAGATTGCATGCGGAAAAAGAGCATGCAAACATCGGGGAGGCAGTGGAATATCTTCCCCTCCTCTGCAGGTCAGTGTCCAACACAGGTTTCAGAGCTGGAGTTCACGTCCCATGTGTTCAGGCTCTGTGGCTTGTGGTTCTCAGTTTTTGTGAGCTAGTTTGGATGTGCTCCAAGCAGAGGCAGCTTTGGAGCATTTAGGAAGCAGACAGGCTTTCTGACAGGCTTTGTGCTCCCCTGTGAAAAGTGCAACAATCCTTGACCAGAGACAGTCACTGTTCATCCGTAAATGCTTGAAGGTGACTCCAAATGCATGTCCTAGCCACATTTTTCTTGCCTTGGTGCTCAAGAGAAAAGAAGTCATCCTGTAGTTACTGGAGCAGGACTGCCAGCCGCTGTGGAGCCTGTTGGACAGTGGCCTCAGCTTATCTGTTGTGGAATGGGCTGTCTTACCTGTAGGCTAGCCAAAGCAAGTTTCCAACATCATACTCCGTTGTCTTTCCCTGTGGCTCCAATAACTTGTCAAACCGGAAGTTCAAAGGAATTTAAAGCAACCTTGTTCCCCCTTTTTGAGTTGTGCCAAGCGTAGCATAGACCCTTGTGAAGAAGGATGGCCTGTTAACATGGAAATTAGTTAGCCACCAGGTACCTTGTACCACTGATCAGCCAGGAGGCTGCGGGGACAGGGACTGACCTCATGAGTCACTAAGAGCTCCCCTATATATTTTCTAATGCCATCAGGCAACAGGCAGAGCTGCAGGAAGGCTAATTCCCAGGGGAGATGGCTCTGGCTGCCTGCATCCCTCAGGGCGTACCTCCTCAGGCACTGAAAGCACACAGCATCTCCCAGCACAGCCTATGGACTGTAAGCTGGGTTCTGGCAATTTTACCTGTGCTAAGTGGCATCTTCCTCCATAAGCAGTCCTACCACAAATCAGTGGAGTAAGCTCCTACCTGGGTGAGGAAGTCAGGCAACAGCTGGTCCTCAAGAGCTGTGAGTTAAAAGTCTAGCAAGCAAGCTGATTTCCATAAAAATGGAAATGAGTCAGAGAGGGGAGAACCGTATTTGAGTGCAAATGCAAGCAATTAGCTCAAAACCATTACTGTAACGGCTAGAAAGACTTTTTTTTATTATCATTACTGAAATGCATTAGCAATATCTTTTTAAAAAATGTAAATATACACAGTACAATCCCATCTATCTGCCCGAGCATGAAGTAACCCCATTTCAGTGGTACGTGCCGAGGAGCGAGGAGCGAGCGTATGGAGGCTCTTAACCACAAACACAGAACAGTACAGAGGAATATGAATGAAGGCATTACAAGGGAGCACTTGAGAAAGGCAGCTGTGATTCGGTACCAAGACAAGTATTTGCTCAAACTGAAAGCTGGACTTTCAGAATAATTTCTAGCAATACCTGCCTGGCACTACCTGCCTTCCTAGCCTTGACCCGTGCTGATGCCCCTCTTCCCCAGAGTAATGCTTTTCTCTCCTTCCCCAGCAGGCCCTTTGGAGGATGCCTGGCTCAGGTACAGGACTCACAGGTCCCATCATAGGGTATGGCAGCACTGGGGACTTTCAGGGTCCTGGTGGAGTGGGGAAAGGCTGTTGAGTGCAATGGAAGTAATGTATCAGTCTCAGGGTACTCTTGGACAGCCTTGGACTTCTGTTGAAAGACAATTTTAAGTCCTATCTCTCCACTTCATCTAATCTTGTTGTATTTGCAACTATATGGTTAAAATAGATGGTCAATGAATTAAAACTCTTTTCCATGAAAAATGAGAAGAAAGTGCAAAGGTTTCGTTTTGTACAAGCTGGGAGTATGTGGAGGACTTCTCCCTGATTATGAGTGGAAATGGTTTGATTTTTAGGTTGCTTTTCTCTCCATCTTCTTTTTGCCCTTGAAACAAGAAAACAAAGATAACAAAAGAGTAAAACCCCCAATTGCATACTATAACAGTTGTTTTGGCTGGATTCAAAGAGTGCAGCTCAAGATTTTGGAACCCTGTTACCCACCTACAAGGTGGGCAGTGCAACCCAGTCCCCTGCAAACCACTTTCATATCTCCATTGTATTTCTTTGAGGGGAACTGCAGCATCAGACTGAGATAACAGCGTGAAGCATTACCTGTGTGAAACCAACCTTAGACACACACAGGACGTTCTCAAGTATAATTCAGAGATGATCAGTCCCCTGAGGGAGACACACTGCCCTGATGTAAAGAAGATCAACTAGCCATGTAACTCAATCCAGTAACCATGATCACAGCCATTCACCTTTTTCCAGTGCTGACAGAGCCTAGGACATCCAGGAGGAATGTTCGTTTGGTGAGCTGGGGAAAGTATCCATACTTTCTAGGTTCTGAGTATCACTTTTTCAGTTATAAATTTGGGACCTAAACTGTGCCTTCCTTGACAAATATTTGCATTTGTAGGGTTTTGCTTGTGTGGCTACAGTGGTTGGTGGCATAGGGGTACTGAGCTGTGCTCTCGCAGCTTTGCAGCCCCGCTACGGTTCTGGAAGAACTGCCCTATTCCTGACAAAATTTGGTAGAAAAATATCCAGAAAAGCATAGTGTTAGCAGCAGGTGCATCTTCCCTGGCAGTGCCCTGTCCATGCAGAAACACCGAATGGCTCTTCTGGCAAAGTCGCTGTGTATAAATATAATTTTATTCACACCAATAGCTCTGTTAGTATCTGAGCTGTTAGTGTGATGAGAAGGCAATGCTGCGTGACAGTCAGCTTGTTTGAAAATATAGGTTTTTGTTTCATTAGACAGGTGAGGTGGACACTTACCTCTGCCTTTGAGTACATGTTCATGGTTCGCACTGAAGGCAGTAGAAAGAAATAGGCAGAAGTGGGGTGGGACAGGTTATTTTAGCCTCTGTGCAGTAGTTTCCCCTACAGGCAGATGGTGAATGCACTGTGTTCGGTGCTCGTGGAAGTACCCCTATGCATATGTATGCATGTAATTTATACCTTCCTTCAGGGGCCTCAGTGGGTCTGAACCTGGCCTGCAGGTGATACAGAAGACATTGTCTGCTGGAGAAAGATGCATCATATTTTATACTTGTTGTTTTGGATTCAATGAGGTGACAAATGTAAGCCCATTTTTTATTACCATATGGCTGCTGTATTTCTCACAACTGCTTACCGAGGGTTGTCTGACAGGGACAGAAAGTCCTGGGTTGTACGTTCCTGTTATTTACATGCAAGGCCACTCTCTGTAACCCTTTCAGAGAGATGACTGACTCCCTCGGCCCCGCCAGCTCAGCCTGGGGCTCATTTCTCTGCACAAGGTGCTTCCATCCCCCAAAATGGTGTGGGGTGGGGGTGCTTTCAGCTGGGGCACTCCCCATGTCTTACAGGCCCTTGATTCAATGGCACTTCAAATCACGTGCCGAATTATAGACGTGCAAGCAGCCCCACTGGTTTGTGGTTCAGTTCATGGACGTGGCCGTTTCCACCGAACTCACATTGTGGACCAGCAGAAGACCTTCGAGCAGCCGTGGTGCGTGGCCCCATGCAAAGCCAGCCCACACCGATGCTGTCGTCGTTCGAGCACAGCTCAGACCCGCTGGCTGTAAGCACAGAGGGCATCCTGTGGTCTGTCATGAGCCCAACAGCCGCTACCCCCCCAAGGCGGGCTTGAAGTCATGGCACTGTGATGCTTTGGTGATGGAAACCTGGGGATGCAGTCCCGGAAGGATCTGACAGCAAGAAGGGAAGGAGAGTGTCCCTCCTTGCCTGTGGGATGTTTGCCAGGAAGTTCCCACTCAATTCAGTCTCATCTCTGGACTCAGGAAACGGGGGCTGGTTTCTGGGTTGGGTCCCAGAGAGCCAGTGGCTGAGGCACTGGCTGGGTGGCTGGATGTCCACAGTCGTTGTCTTTCCGATTTACCTTTGTGAGAGGCGTCTTCCATTCCCGGCACGTTTTCTGAGTGGGGGTGGTAGCAGGAGGGGGCTGTTGCCTTCCTGTGCTTCCCCAGCAGACAGCTTCCGAATGGACATGAAGCACTCTCTTGAGCCTCTAGCTGGTGATGGCTGCCCTGTGCTGTTTAAACGGGATAAGGAGTCAGTGCCAGATGAAGGACCTGCATCTGCTCATTGCATGCACCACAGCCCTTTGTGGGGAAAAAAGTGGTGACTCTTGCTTTGAGAGGAGAGGCCTGCGCAGTGGGTCTGGAAGGATTCCATGAGTCAGTATGTGGACTGCTGCTGGAGAAGGGAACACTGGGGTGAAACAAGCAGAGAAGGATGCAGTTCATTTCAGCTCAGGATGGACATCAGTTACTGACACAGTCCATTAGTGGAGCTGTTAGTTATACCAACTTAATTGTGTTTTCGGAAAGAAAAGGGGAAAAATAATCAATATGCCCAGTTCATTTTAAAACGATAAATAACCACAGGTCTCTCTCCCGCCTCATTTATTGTATTGCTCTTGGCTGGGAGTGAAAGGTGCTGTTTGGCCAGCAGAAACAGGCACTGAGACTCTCTCTGAACTCTTTTCCTGCCTCCAGGCACTGGAAAGAGATCCACTTCTCAAAGGTGATGCACGAAGCAGCTGCAATACCGTTCTTTGACCTGAGCTTCCATATCCACCATGGCTCCTTGCTGCAAGCTGCTTTTTCTGCCCTGGCCATTTTAGCATAGAAGGTCCCAGCACTCACTGCCCCGGTCCATGGTCATGGAAATGATTTCCTCTATTCATTATGTCTAAAAGAAGGCTCTGAACCAGAAACTCCAGTGCTTAGTGCAAGGACTGTAAAGGCAATAAGTAAAAACTTCTCCTAGTGAGCACAGTCCTTGCCTCAAAGCTTGGATCATTTGTTTTGCTTTGCAGTGCACAGGGGCTACACGTGCCCTGAGATAGCCGTGGTCAGACAGAGAGGGTGGGCAGGAGCAACACCAAGCCCAGACCCCCAGATCAGAGACTACCCAGCGCACGCATGAACCGTGCACGTAGTCTGGAAGAGATCAAAGAGCATTTCTTCTGTATACCCTCATGTAGGACAAGCCACATTATAGGAAACATGATCACATGTATAAAACATGGGGTATTTCTTTTTGCCCTGCTTGAAGAGTGTAAATTTACCACTATTGGCTTTCATTGGGTTTTCTCACGAGTCTTCTGTAGTTCTTGAAAGTCATGGGATTTGCTGGGAAATCATATGATTAATAAGAAAATACTAAAAGCATTTTCTTTTTTTTTTTTTTTTTTAAACACCTCTTAGGTTTCTAAGTCTGTTTTATCTCATTGCAAACAGGAGAAGAAATGTCCATAAAAATAAAAAGAAAGCTGAAGATCTAAGTGGTAGGCCTTTAAGATATACTGTAAATATTGCAGAAATTATGATGAGCTCATAGCAGTTTGTGAGAAAAATCTGTCTACTTAAAATATAGCCTCTCAAAGATCAGGACCATAATTTAGTCTTGTGTGTGGAGAAATATGCTGTAAGTGCTTAACAAATTATAAAAATAATAATAACAATTAATAATAGATGAAACCGGAAAAAAGATGAATCACTGCATTACAGAACCCAGGAAAAATCTTTTGTTTCTTGTCAAGGATCCCATGCTGACAACCGCATCTACTACAGCAGCATATGCTGGAAAAATGCTCTGAGACAGGGCTTGGTTACACAGATTTACAAACTGGGTGATGGGAGTCTGGTCTGCGGCAGGACAGCCTCATGAATCAGTGATTAAACCTTGCTCTGCACAATTTGCTGAGCCATGAAGCAAGTGCCATCTTTGCAGGGGGAGAACATGGCTTGGCTACATGGCAATGGTGTGTCTGGTCCTGGGATGGATGGAGCAAGGTATTTGGGAAGGATTTTGGAGAGACTGGTGTTGCAAAGCGGGGTCTGCAATGACCAGGGTTGTCAATCATGGGAAAGACCAACTCCCGATGACCAGATCTGCAAAGGTAGTTGAACAGAGAAAACATTTCCCCAGCGTTTTCCATGGGAAAATGAACGGACTCCCTGTGGACTTGCCAGCAGCTGTAGTGGAAGCTCTGCACACCTGCCTCCTCTGGCCGGCTCTGGGTGCTGCCTGGAGCCCACCACTTGCCTGCCAGGGTGTACAAGCAGGGGACATTTATCATGTTGGTTCCACGTTTCGGGGCATTGGTCCTTCCGAGTGGTTTATTCATCACATGGGAGCCCACAGCACGTTGTTTTGCATGCATAATACATCTCATTTCCTGCCTGGGGCTTGTTGAAACTCTTCAGGCGCTGATCCAGAGAGAGTTAATGTATAGTGCGCATGCTGAAGCAGAC